>NW_015655715.1:658372-664847 GCF_001515625.1 Sinocyclocheilus rhinocerous | reverse complement strand
CAATTTTGTCTGATATGTGAATTATTTATTAGCCTATTTTTTTTTAATCCATGCAGCAAATGCTTTAAAAACAGCTTTAAAAATTACTTTATTGCATTCCAGACGCTTTTAAAGTACTTTTCACTATAAATTTGACGGGTAGCTTGAATGTAAAACATTGTCAGGAATTCGTTGTATTCCCATTTGTAAAATAGCCTACAAATTAATTGCCGTGTAGGCTAACCCGATCTCATGAAAGTGCATATAGCACGATTTTCTGCTTCTATTTGGCGTAGCCTAATATTTCTATGCAGAAATTGACTTGGCATGCAAAAGACTGATGAATTCATAATTAATGGCATGGCTGGTTCAGTCGACAGAAATACGTGACACACAGGCCTATAATAACTGCTGAAATGTTTGCGGGGTAAATCTCAGGTCAGTCTGAGCGCTCATGGTACTCACAGTACGTACAGCCGTACACCTGCAGGCTTCACTGCATGTGTGTGTGTGTGTGTGTGTGTGTGTGTGTTTATTCAATAGAAATCTTATCTGTTGTTTATTCAAGGATGCCCTCTGGTGGTAGGAACCATGTATGTGAAGTTTAATTCCCCAGTCTGGCCACTGCTAAAGAGGTTCTGACAGACTTTGAGCTGCGTAGCTGTTATTAAGCCTCCTTACTGAAGCAGATCTCCTCTCCTCATGCATCAAGCAGAAGGATTAAACAAAGAAACTCCTCTGGGTGCTTAATAGCCCAAGATAATCTGACCTCCTTTCTGCGTTAATTGTGAAACATGCTAGACCCTGTCTTTTATCTGAGCTCCCTTAAAAATCTGCCAAATCTCTCAGTGTTAGTTTCTCACCTGAAAGGGACAAATTAATCAAAAGTGAAAATTGTGTCATCATTTATTCAGCCTCATGTCGTTCCAAACCTCTTCTTTCTCTCTTTCTTCTGTGGTTGATATTTTGAAAACTAATATATTTTGAAAGAGGTTCAAACAACATTGGACCTTTCAAAATGGTGCTAAATATTTTAACACATTGTTTAAACTGTAAAATTTCAAACTATTGGTATTCTTGAAAAATCTTCGTAAAAGAAAACTTAATTGCCTATGAAAATATTTCATGTGTGTGAAAAATAAATAATTAAAAATATTTTTTAAATACATATTAAATAAAATGTAAAAAAAAGGGTAACATTACATTTTTAAAATGTAAACGTATAAATAATAAATCAGAATTATTATTTAGCATTCCATGGAAGAAAGAAAGCCATAGCTTGGGATGACATGAGAGTGTAAATAACGACAGGATTCTCATTTTGGGGTGAACTATCCCTTTAAGGAATATTTGACTTTTTTTGTCCCTCAATACAAATACGCAAAGAAACGAATGAGATATGCTGACAGAACGTAAATGAAGATGTTGTAGAGCCAGACACATACGTTTTTGTTTTGTCCTTCATCCTCTCCATCGGAGGAAATGGAGAGTTCTTCTGCACTTGATGGAATGGTCTCAAAATCCTCAGCGTCCATTGATGGCAGACGCCGTTGACTCCATCCTGGAAAACAGTACACACGAGCTAACATCATTCACCAAAAACCTTATGAGCGACGATGCTCAGGGAATAGTCTAGTGCTCGTTTGCCAGAAAAATCTTCTGTGAAAGGAAGACAAGATGTTGAAGCAGTCAATGTAAATAACTCTGACGGATTCTGTCACCGTCAGGCATCGAATGAGGAATGAAAATAGATGAAAACAACCGAGAGAACCCAATATGATTGGCATATCACTGCCTCTTTTCACATGATTACCTGGCTGAGACGCAGACCTCGGAACAGCGGGCTGGGTACCGGCAGTACCTTTACTTTTGCTCTCAGCGGGAAGTGCACCTCGCATGGTGTCTGTGAGGAAATTCACTGTCTTATCAAGTTTGCCAGAAAAATCTTCTGTGAAAGAGAGACAAGATGTTGAAGCACTCAATGTAAATAACTCTGACGGATTCTGTCACCGTCAGGCATCGAATGAGGAATGAAAATAGATGAAAACAACCGAGAGAACCCAATATGATTGGCATATCACTGCCTCTTTTCACATGATTACCTGGCTGAGACGCAGACCTCGGCACAGGGGGCTTGGTACCGGCAGTACCTTTACTTTTGCTCTCAGCGGGAAGTGCCCCTCGCATGGTGTCTGTGAGGAAATTCACTGTCTTATCAAACATGACCTCTTTAGTGCTAGCAGTGCAGGTGAAACGGAACCTCACATTAGCATGCATGAATCAGTAACAGTCAACTGCCGAAAAAAAGGGAAAATGACCACAGAAAGTCACTCGCATCAACAGAAAACTACACACAACCTTATCTGAACAAGAGAGAGCATGATAAAACAAGGCACAGCTCAAATTCAGAACGCAGAGGGGAAGGAAATATGATAGATTTGGAGGATGATACACGTTTGCTATGAACTGAAACCCACCACAACAACACCGCAGTGCAAGCAACACATTCCGAAATCAGAACAGATAAACAAAACAAGCATCAAATGAATTCTGGTAGCCTGATGGTTAAGACCAATGCAGGCTCAACTAAACACGAGGCTTTTTCGAAATTCTTGGTATAGTCTTGGTAGCATCTGTAAGAATGGGTTGGAAATGACAAATCAGTAATGTAAGGCCACGTATGCCAATTTATTATAATTATATACTATAATAATTATAATAACTGTAGAATTTAAATCTATTTTAATTTAGAATTTTAATCTATCTAATGCAGTTTTCTTCAGTGAAAGAAAAAATATATATATTTTAAAAGTAAAAATAAATATTAACGTAAAAAACGCATCTAAAACGCGCTTAAAATTAAAAAAGTATTTATGAAAATCATTTTGAATAATAATAACAATAATATCAATCATCGTTTTTTGTTGAGCACTGATATGGATATAAACAATTAAATAAGGAAAAGTTATATTTACAAAATAATTTCAGAAATAAATATTAATAAATGTGAAAATATACTTTTAAATTAATAACAACAACGCTAATAACAACAACAATAATACAATTTATAAAAAGATAAACACTCTCACTAAAAAAAATGCATGTAAAAATTTTAATATTACATTATTCATAATAATTGTTTTAACTTTATATTTTGTGTTGAGGCCTGGTAATGGATAAAAAATAATAACAACAAAGTAATATAAAAAAAAAACATTGTAAAAAATATACTTTTAATGAATAATATGAACAATAACAACAATAAAAAATAATACGTTGTAAAATAAACTGATGTTTGAATGCATGTACATTATTATTTAATTATTCATAATAATAATTTGTTTTTGTTTTTTTTATCTTTTTTTGTTTTGAAAATAATAAACATTGCTAAATAAATGCATGTAAAAATAAATATTAATTTATTATTAATAAAATAATACAAAGTAATTTTGTAAGATCACAAACTTGCATGGTACCCTTAACTCCAAATTGTTCCAGAAAAATTGTCCTAGCAAACAGTGTCCAGTCGCTTTGAATAAAAACCATCTGGCCACTTACTATAAACAATAAATGAATAAAAACAAACCAACAAACATCTAGCATTATGTTAAACATGCAACATGCTGTGCAGTCCATGTGGTACCTTCATAGCCAAATGGTGTAGGGTCGCTCTTGACCTGATGCCTCTTGCTCTTAAGGCTAGAGGAGAGAGGAACTAAGCACAAACATGCGTTTCTGTTAGAAAAGAAGTCCAGCTCATCTATCACAATCTCTCAACTGATCCATCCAAGATTAATTATCACAATAATCAATCATTATTCCTCTGCAGTTGCAACGCTTTCATTACAATAAAAGAGAATAATGGGGCCACGAGAAACAAGGCTCATGTGCATCTAAATTCTCCTTCACATTCCCAGAGCTGCGCAGCGGGGCTACACTGCTAAATGTCACGCCACATCCCAAATGTCAGCTTATCAAGAGTCAGTATTTATTATTCATTGCAGCTGTCCCTTCATGTTTTTAGGGGATTCATTTGCTGTGAAGTGCACAGTTTGAATCTATGCATTTCAAACATTTCATACGAGCTGTAATGAAGAAGCTTGGGATGACAAAGGTTCATAGTAAAATATGAAAAAATGTAACAATGCCAGTCTCGGAGTAAAAAGCCCACTGGACTTTCAAGGTGGGCCAGAGAGTTGGGACATCAGGTTGCCAGAGTGCTCAGCTTTTGAATAAGCGGGACAGGCACACCCAGCCCCCTGTGGAGCAGGACATACAGTATCGGTAGTATCGATAGAGCCCAATACTGACTACATTTGGAGTGACAGACGGCTACTTCTGAATGTCTGCATGTACACTACTTGTCTGCTGTTTGGGGTTAAAATTATTATTTTAAAGAAATTAATACTTTTATTCAGCAAGTATGCATTAAATTAATCAAAGGAGACAATAAAAGCACATATAATGTTACAAAAGATCTCTATTTTAAATAAATATTGTTCTTTTAAACTTTCTGTTCATCAAAGAATGCTGAAAAAAATAGTTTCTACAAATAAATTAAGCACAACTATTTTCAACCTGATAATAATAATAAATGTTTCTTGAGCACCAAATCAGTTTATTAAAATGAGGAATATCACGATTCACGATTTTATCACGATTCTTTGTCATGTTGGTTTTACTATTTTGCAAGTTGCCTGAGCAGTACAGCCAATCCAATTTCCCTATTGTAAAAAAAAAAAAAAAGCCTTTCAAGGTAACACAAAATAAAATAAAAAAGAATGACAGACATTTAGGCCAAAGTGGGCGAAGATAAAAATCATTGTTATTATTTTATCTTTGTTATTAGAAAATAAGAACAAAATATATACATTACAAAAACACATAATATGCATAAGTTGTACTAATATTTCACAATATTGTAAAAATGCCCTGGTCAGCATCAGACATAAAAAAATCTTACCAACCTGGTAAAATACTGTATTGTATATATGAATAAAACAACAATACTGAAAATAAAAAGAGAAAATTACTCTTAAACCACTCCTCTTAATTGAATTATTTGAAGAATGTGGGTAACCAAACAGTTGCTGGTCCACAGTGACTTCCATAGTATTTTTTTCCTACTATCAAAGTCAATGTGGACCAGCAACTGTTTGGTTACCCACATTCTTCAAAATATCTTCTTTTGTGTTCAGCATATATGTTGCACTGTACAGCCCTGTTTGTGTGTGTATATATATGGGCCTGAATTTCGTTTTGGAAAATGGGGAGGAATTCCCCCTTTAGGTGGCTCTTATGGGGGGGATTTTTTTAATTTGAGGGGCGAGTTAGAGTATTTTTGTAGACATATATTTAAACTACAATCATCCAACCTAAATGTTTTGTCACCCAGTGTATTTGTGTTTTACAATTTATAATGTTGTTGATTCATATTTATATTGTGAGGAAGATACTTAAAAAGAACTTTGATTTCAAACTCTGAATTGAATTTATTTTAACTAAAAAAGACAAGTAAACAGTCAGAAATAAAATAAGAACTGATAAATGACAACCAATGGCACAAACAAATACATTAACAAGATAGAACTAAAATGAGTTTTTCAGGTAGGTATAACAGTAATATTCAGGTACAGAAATATCACAGAAACAGAATCATCTATTTAACTTTAAAATAACACTGGTTAGTCTTCAATGTATAAATAAACATTAATGACAGACAGCAGCAGGTTTATTTAGGTTGCTGTCTCTTTAAGACCTCATGCACGGATCTGTTACGCATAAGTTTTGTTTCTCAACTGTTTACATTCACTTAATATCCTATATACCGACAATGTTTAATATAAATCGACTGTTTACGTGAATACTCATCAAGACGGGCATTTTGACATAATTTTGTAAGTATTTGGCCATTTATGCGCAATAAGGCGCAACAACTTCATTCTGTAGTTGCGTGCTCTCAGATGCGGCTCTATGTACGCGCGCTTTGGGTGTGAGCTCTCAGAAAGGGGTCTCACAGAGAGCGCGCAAGTACTGAATTGATCACTTGAATGTTTAAAATTGTAAGACTCAAAAGCATGTGCAAATGATACATTCCGTCATCTGTCCCGAGTGTCTTTCACGCTGAAATATTTGCAAAAACTGCGGGAATCAGTAGAATTGTGCGCAATCCCGTGCCGAAATTCAAGCCCATATATATATATATATATATGGTCACAGTATGGACCTTGTTTTCTATGTTTCCCTGTTCTCTTGTCTTGCTTTTGGTCATTGACCTAGTTTCTGTCTCCCCTTGATTTCATTAGTTAGTTCACCTGTGTCTTGTTAATCATTCTCATTTGGTCAGTGTACTTTAGTTTCCCTTTCAGTTCAGTTTGTTGTCAGCTATTGTCGTTTTGTTTCCCTGTGTGTCTATTGAATCTTCATCATCTTGGATTATTATTAAATGCTTATTGAATCATCTTCGTCTCTGTGCTCCTATCTCGCACAAGCGTGT
>NW_015655715.1:608045-658158 GCF_001515625.1 Sinocyclocheilus rhinocerous | reverse complement strand
TATATATATATTAAAAATGATGAACTGGTATCAAAGACTGTTTGGTCATTTTGCTATCGTTATGACTACAGAACAGGTTTTATCAAAAAGATTTAAAGCTGCATACTAACAATGTAGCAAGCAAACTAGAATAGGCAAACACTGCACTCTAACATTACAATGGGAGTGCTCTAGTTTGCTGCGTCGCTTGCAGTGTGGGTGGGTCGAACCTCTTCTGACCCTGACCCCAAATAAAACCACAAGCAGTTGCTGTACCTTTAGTGCGCGGTGCAGAGGCGGAGCTGACAGTTGAGGCTAAAGAAAAGCGGCGTGTAACCTCTGTCTCCTTAGGCGTGGGTTCTGAAGTGAAAGGAGGGGGTGAGTTAGTAGTTAGTCTGATTTAAGAGAAAACAGGATGAAGTGGTGAAATGAGAGACAGGATGATATATGCGAAGAAAATCTATCTGAGGTGGATTAAAGTTAGCTATGTTTAGCAATGGTGCTCACATGTGTGGTAGAGTTCGAGCCTCGTGTCATTTCTCAATACTGTCTTTCCTATTGTTCTCTCGCTCTACTTTCCTTTCTACCAAAATAAAGTGATGACAGTAGGCCATCTAAAGCAGTTTCCACCGCAGGAACTTTCCCCAGGAACTAGGGACTTTGGGCGGTACTCGGTGTGTTTCCACTGCAGGAACCAGGATCTAAATAAAGTTCCGGGTTAAAATTTGCCCCTCAGAAAGTCCCTGCTCGCGAGGTAGTACTTTTCTAAAGGTCCGGAACTTGGGCGCTGAGCATGCTGATAGGTTGAGTTCACACAGCACTGTATTTCAACCACCATATATTAGCATAATTTTTAAAAATATTACTGTTATTATGACATGAATTGTAGTTTTAAAAGTATTTCAGGTGAGAATGTAGTTGTTTAAAACTCAAACCTGCAGTTTATTTATAAAGACAGCGCCTATTTGAAAATGTGCTTCGCCGATTTTGGAGACGTGAGCTGCCTCAGTGCTTCTGTTTCCCGACGAGAGCAGCCTCAACTCGGCTAGTCCTTCTGACATTTGCCGCTGCTCTGATGTGTAGTGGTTGGTTAAACATAAGATATAATTCGTTTTGGGTAAATCTAACAGGTCATCTTTGGTCTTAATTCTATTAATCTATTAATATATGAAAATTAAAAGAGGCAATACTGTTTGATATAATATTTAGTTTCATTGTAATGTATGTACGTTCCCTGAACTACATTTCTGCGGCTATTATATGTTTAAATGAAAACGAAAAGAGGCAGTGGTGTTTGATATCATATTTCGTCTTATTGTAAATAAAGTGAGGAAAATTGCAGTAGCCAAGGTGAGCTGACTGATGTTATCAAGTAAGCTGCTGTTTGCAGAATTACCGGACTTGCGTAGTCCCGTCCGCGGGAGTTCACACTCCTGAGTCTAACACGCGAAGTCCGAACTACCGAGGATGCAAGTCCAAACTTTGCGTACTTGGTATTGAGAAACGCGCACAGACCTACGTCACCAGACTATTTGCCTAATCTTCTCGGTACTTTAGACCGCGATGGAAACGCAGACAGCAACAGGTCTGGGGGGAAAAAAGTTCCTGGGACAAATAGTTCCAGGTAATTTTGGTGGAAAAGTGGCTTAATATAGCTAGCTAGATAGACAGACAAACAAGACAGACAGACTTAAACTTGTAACATTTTGCCAAAACATTGAAACACATTTGTAAGCCTCACTTTTGCCTTTAGGCAATTCAAGTCAATGGCACCTATGGACTAAGTGAACATCCAACTCAAAATGCCAATACGGTTTTGAAAATGTCAAGAGAATAGTGTAAGCTCAGTGTAACACTACACTGTGACGTCTGCTTGAGCTTGAAGTATCTCAGTTCTTCTGTTGTCTTCAGTGGAAGCTGACCTGCTTTGCACACAATTCAGATTCCTCTGAGAATTCAAATGTTCTGCGATGATGACAAAGCTCTTGAGGTTGCTGCGTTCCTTTCAGAAGTCACTCACGTCGGAAAAAAGGCATAAGTGATCTCAGAGGCGACTGACAGAGAGTGATGACAATGAATTTTAACAACAGGGACAACAGGCACACACCAGGATGAGATGATGGATGAGGCCAAATAGAGAAAAGCCATGATGCCATGCCGTGCCGTTTACCTGAGGGGAGAGACCTGCGGTTTGACAGGCCATATAAGGTGAAGCGCTTTCTAGCGAGAGCAGATCGCTCTGAGCCGAGGCTGGCTGATGTGTCAGCTATAAGAGGAGAGGAGGACAGGACTGCAGTTAAAGCAGCAGGCAGAAAAGTGTGGAGGGTGAGGTGAACAGCAGGGAAAAGAGATCAAGGATCTGTCATGAAAAATAATCGTTTTGTCTGTGATGGAGCGGCACATATATGCTGCTTTTGTTGTATTAACCCATTCAGGTGATATCAGGTGTTATGTTTCCCCATACAGTAGAAAAGCAAACTTTTAATTACCTGCCAAAAAAAAAAAGTTTATTTACCAAACAATTCTATGCGGCACACCATGGATAAGTGATAACTTTCCAGATATGAGATATATTCAGATATTAGACCTTCTTGGAAACAAAACAGGACTCAGGATCTTGTTATACATGTTTAAGTCACATCATACTGTACAAAAACATACAGTAGAAGATGCATTTTTGAGATATTTTAGGGGGGAAAAAAACAATTCCTGGAGGTTTGACTGAATGATCAAACTTGGCTTACAATAAATCAGAGGTGAGAAATGCACTAGACTGAGGAGACATTAAATAGCTGACGTTTCATGGCTAAACCAGTATTTTGGCCAAAATAAACCACATATATGACTCTTCAAAAGTTTGGGTTAATAAGATTTCTTTTTATCATTTTTTTTTTAATTAACACTTATTCAGCAAGGATGCATTAAATTGATCAAAAGTAACAATAAAGACATTTATTATGCTACCAAGGTTTTTATTACAAATAAATGCTGTTCTTTTGAACTTTCTATACATCAAACAATCTTTAAGAAATTTATCATGGTTTCCACAAAAATATTAAGCAGCACAATTGTTCGCTTGATAATAATAAGAACATTGATAATAATAATAATGATCGACCTATTAGAATGATTTCTGAAGGATCATGTGACACTGAAGGCAGGAGTAATGATGCTGAAAATTCAGCTTTGCATCACAGGAATAAATTACATTTTAAAATATACTAAAATAGAAAACAGTTATTTTAAATTGTAATAATATTTCACAATTTCACTGTTTTACTGTATTTTGATCAAATAAATGCAGTCTTGGTTAGCTTAAAAGTCTTTTCAAAAACATTTTTTAAAAATCTTCACTTAATTTTTTTTAAAACTAACTTTTAATATTTAAAACAAATCTTCAAAAAACAAACTTTTTAAGGTAGTGTATCTTTTTAAGATTTTAAGAATAGCATATAAATAGTTATTTATGTCTACAACATAAATTACCATAGATAAATCAAACTTTTGAGCAGATATTGTGTAGAATATTGAGAAATATTACAGATAATATTTTTTTACAAATAAATGGAATTTCTTAGAAATGAAGTAAATAAATATTTCATGTTCATTTCATTTGTGTGAATAAATTGTATAATATCTGCATTATATTATACTCTGTATACTGCGTCAGCAGCAGCTTTTGAAAAAAAAAAATAAAGCATCGGGTAACAGCAATCTATAACATAAGAGATATTTAAGAGGCATCAAAGACTGAGGTGAGATATGTTTTTGAGTGTAAAACATCTCCAGCCCAGGTCAGAGACTCGTAATCCTCTGCCTCCAGGCTGGGTTTGGCTGGGTCAGCACACAGAGGACTTCTATCCTCAGAGGAACTAAACACCTGTCACAATCCTTTACTCACTTAAAATCTGCAACCTGACAGGACGGTAAGACCAAACCGAGCGATATTTACCCCAAACCACCTCTCCAGACGCCAGCACATGATGAAGTACACAAGAGCAGTCCAGGTCAGACCAACCGACACGACAGAGGACTCAATACATTCAGCATTATAACAGATTCATCGCAAAATACCAGGGCCGGATTTACCTCTTTTCGTGACATAGGCAAAACAAATTTTTGGGCCCCCCTTCCCTATTAATATAATAGGCCTAATATTACCACCCAAGCAAACAAAAATATTTCTTAATCAGTGGAAACAGTTACAGTGTTTTATATCGCAATAAGCGCTTGCGTTTAGTCAATAAAAATCGAATGTAGTTCTTAATTTCTTTGAGAACTCAGAAAGACCATTCCATTAATAGGCGCGGCGACGTGGCCACATAACCACTTCGGGAGTGCATTATTTCTCTAATAATTTGAACGACTTATGCAACCACCACCTCAAGACATTGTTCAGATGATTTATTTTAGGACATTTGACATGTTTCTGTCCTGAAATCTCGTGTGTGTTGAACTAGCCAATTTTTACGCACCTCATCCCAAACCTTTCCGTTGCAAATTCCAAAACGTCATTTTAGAGCTAGTAACAGAGGCTTGAGCCATTGATATGCAAGCTAAAACAGTTATTAATGCAGTCTAACGCAGTTATTAGAGGGAGAGAGAGAGAGAGAGATTTTGCACGTGTGAATACTTGCGTCTGTGCATCTCTCAGCAGTATTCAGCAGCAGTGTCTACTAATAGCGAATCTTTAAGTTGAACTGCTTCAAGAACCTCGCTACTGAGAAATGTCATGCGAAACTATTTTATTGATAAATTCGCGGGGCAGTCGCAGCTCTGACATCCATAGTATAACAAAAATATTATATATCTCTTCATTGTGTTTGGGCCCCCCCCTGGACGAGCGAGCATAGGCACATGCCCAGAATGCCTATGTGTAAATCCGGTCCTGCAAAATACCTTGCCAAGGGGGATCAGGCTTTGAAGTGCTTTCCAGTAACCAATTATCCGTTGGCAATTTTACAGCCATTACAGCAGAGATTAGAGATAATGGCCTAATTAAGGAAAATGCACTAAATAGTTAAAAAGTAGGAGAGAGGAAGACAGACAACACTCTGAGATAAATAGCCTTTCACTACAAATGACCGTAAATCCGGAGTGCTTGTTGACCACTGCAGGCTCTGAAGGGCGAATACTTCTGATTGTTTGGTTGGAGAAACGGTAGGTTTTATACTAGATTCATAAGGGCTCTCACCTCGTTTATGACGCATATTTGGGCCTGTATCACTACGCCTGTAGCCAGTTTCTGGACTGGAAGAGTCAGACTGCCGGAGAGCTGTTTTGCGCATATTTCTGTCAATAAAAGCAAAGTCAGCAGAACACAATGGTAAAAAAATAGATGCAGATGGCACAAGAATATGCGTATGCATGCAGTGGCCCCTGAAGTATTTCAATTATCAAACAAATTATTTCACCAAAACGTTGCATTTAAAACAATAAAAAACTATATATGCATACATACACTATCGTTCACAAGTTTGGGTTCAGTAAGTTTTTTTTATTTTCTTTTTTAAATAAATTAACATTTTCATTCAGCATGGATGCATTCAATTGATCAAGAGTTACAGTAAAGACTTCTATTGCAAAAAAAAAATTCTATTGCAAATAAATGCTTCTCTTGTGAACTTTGTATTCATCAATGAATCCTGAAAAAAATGAACGACGGATTCCACAAAAATATGAAGCACCACAACTTTTTTCAACATTAATAATAAGAAGAATTGTTTCTTGAGCACCAAATCTGCATATATAAATGATTTCTGTAGGATCATGTGACACTGAAGACTAGAGAAAATTCAGTTTTGCCATCACAGGAATAAATTACATTTTAAAATACATTAAAATAGAATAAGACTTATTGTCTAAAAACATAAATTGTTTCTTGAGCACCAAATCTGCATATATAAATGATTTCTGTAGGATCATGTGACACTGAAGACTAGAGAAAATTCAGTTTTGCCATCACAGGAATAAATTACATTTTTAAAATACATTAAAATAGAATAAGACGTATTGTCTAAAAACATTAAAAAAATCTTACAGACCTCAAACTTTTGATGTTTGGTTTACAGAAACAGACTGCATTTAAACACACGAGAATATTTCAATATTAATAAGGATTTTGTCATATTATTCATATTCACACGTCCGATAAAGTAAACATATTAGCCTAATTTCCATAAAACAATACTGTAGTTTCTAGAAATCTGAATAAAACAGATAATGTGCTTAGTACTGTACAGCGTTAGTCAGAAGTGTGAGTCACTCTATTATATCCACCATAAGTAAATATACGTTTGCATCTACAAACAAAGAGTAATTTGGTTTGTTATTAGATGCAGACAGCAACTGAATAAAGACATTTTTGGAGTGAGGAGGAAGTAAAACAACAGTACTAGAGCAAAAAGATATATTAATTAAAATTACAAAATGAACTTTCTGGCTGTCAAACATTAATGTGAAGAACTACACCCATGGTTACCCAGACACCTGTGTAAACTTAAGGGAAGTTAACTTTACAGTACATACAATAAACACCACACTGGGGCCGGTTAGATAAGAGGAAAATTAAAAATGGCTATAAGATACCTCATGGGAGCATGGTAGATGTTCTCTGTAATCTTCTGATGGAGTTGACTGGCTTCTATGCCGTGAGAGAGAGAGAAAGGTCATACAGAGGTCATTCAGTGTTCACATACTATATTCACACAGCACACAAAACACCTCCAGAATTTTTAATAATTGCGATTATCAATTACGATTATCACAATTTACATTGAATGATGTTTATACCATTGTTTGATGCAACTGCATGCCGTATTTTTATATGAAAATAAACAAGCTGAAAACACTCTAACTGAAAAACTTTTAGTGCTTTTCTATAGTATTAAGCCTCACATGTCAAATACACATCGGATTGGTTTCTTCTTTAAATTATAAAAAAATGTAAAAAAAATATGAATGGTATTATAATGTTATACTAAAACTACAACTATAAGATAAGATAACATGTAGAAAGAAAAAAACATATCTTAAGCGTGCAGAATAACATAAGTGGACTTTGAACGATTAATTGCCGCTTTGAACGATTACGTAATTGTGGCATCCATAATTGTAATTGCGATTAGAAATTCGATTAATTGTGCAGCCCTACTAAGCAACCATGAAAACTAAAAACTTTAGATAACATCATGTTATCTCTGTCAGATAGACTCACAACAGTCAAATTCTTTCTTTAGGGGTTTCCAAGCACTGAGAAGAACTGTGTAAACAGTCTTTTTTTTTATGCAAAAAAAGTTAAGAAGGTGAGGTTGTTTCAGGTTGTCATTGGGAGTTTACAAGTAATTTTGGCTTTACATGGCAAATCAAGTTTTCTTCAGGGTAGTTTGTAACAAGTTAGACAAAGTTTTTTATTAGACTGAGACCATGTGAAGGGGAGGTTTGCACAGAAATACCTCGGCAGGCTTCCAGCTGGCTTGTTAAGACTTTGCGGATCTCTGACACCCACGTGTTCTTCACTTCCATCGAAGGGGCCTGACAGAGAATTCAGGACATGTTATAACAATGGGAACCTTCCTGTTTTGGGGCACTGTTGCCAAGTTCCCTCTCATGGCCAATATATGGAACAACATGGTACTTCCCAAAAACAATATCGATTAGATAAAATGATAAAGGCTGACAGGGCACCTATAAAATGCACAGGAACTTTCACAACAGCATACAATACAATAACGGACTCAACAGTTGACCAACATTTGGTCAACAGAAACATTTTTGCATGGTCACACACTGTTTGGACCCCACTTTGTATACTCAAAATTATTTATTATGTTAATAAAACACAATTGTGTGTCTTGTGACATTGAGCTGTACCTGAACGATGTAAACTTCCTCCCTGCCATTGTACCAGATTTCAAACTTCTTGATGTCTCCCTTGACATTTTCTGTGATTCCCACCGAGCTCATCTGGGGGGAAAAAAACACACCACTGATCAGTTTCTCACCTGATCAAATGTAATATGATCTAAAATGTGTTTTTAGCTTGTCCCACACAAAATTTGCTATTAATCATTTTGATACACTAAAAATATATATATATATATATATATATATATATATATATATATGCATATATGCGCGCACACACACACACACACACGTCTCTCTGTGTGTGAGTGTTGGGTCACCAGTCAATGTAAAACCAGTTGGGAACCACTTCTAGAGGGATCTCGAGGGAATTTTTTTTTTTTGAATCCATGTATAATGCCACAATAAACAGAAAAAGATGTTAAATATTTGCTCTGAAAATAAATGAGAACTTAAAGCAAATAGGAAGTTGCTACATTGTTCAGCGTTCAGTGTGCCTTCAGTGTAGACATGAAGCTCATTCTGTACAGCCAGACGTCAACCATTTCATTACTTTCATTACTTCATCTGACAGTCAGTGACGGGGTCCTTCCCACCTTTAATGAGTGCTTGAAACTGTAGGAAGGGGATTTCTCATGACCATCAGATGTCTCCTCTCGTTTCTTGCAGAACAAAAGCATTTTGTGGTAGAGGAAGAGATGTCTCTGCATGGGTTTGAAGCGCGCCAAGTCCTTCACTTTACTGTGACCTTTCTTATGGTCTGTCCAAACATTAAACGACCCCTGCATGAGCAGTTTTCCCAAATCATTCAGATTGCCCTGAAATCACACATACAGTAAGACTTAAATTAGCACACACACAAAAGCAGGTTCACAACATGCAAAATATTGACCTTCACATACCGTATTTGTTCAACATAAAAATTACTGCGATAAACATAATGTAACCTTATGAACCTCAAAACCCGTAATGGCGATCTGATGCATGGAGTCATTGACTGATTTGATGATGTCCAGCATTGTGGCCAGAGCTTCCTCCAGCTCAGCAGTGCCCTCTGAGTTCTTACTGCACTTCAGCATCTCCTGTAAAACGAGTAGAATGTGTGTGGAAAAAAAAAAACGGTTCAATTAGGGTTAAATTAAAAGATAGGTATCAAAACTCAAATGTTCCCAATCCAGTATTACAGGTTTTGTGGTTCCCAGAAGGAAAATAGCTTCATAAAAGTATTAAATACTGTCTTATTTTACATGTAAAATGAGTGAAAGTTCAGGAGTAGTATATTAGCGTAATTTAAGGTCAATAAAAGTAATCTGAGAGGTCGCCACGTTGATATACAAACAAACATATACAACAAACTAGAAAAAAGATGGGAAAAGACTTACCTTTAACATCAGTTGGTACTTAGTGATTCTCTGCACAGGCTTTAGCAGATATGCATCTAATGAAAGCTTGTGGTCCAACCTTTTCTGACACTCCTACATCAAAAAAAAAAAAATCATTAGGGAAGTGAAATTTTCACATACAGAAAGTTAGACTACCGTTTAATAAAAAAGTGGGGTCAATAAATAATTTTTCTTGAAAGAATTTACTTTTATTTAGCAAGGACTGATCAAAAGTGACAAAATGTATATTGTTTAAAAGAAAATTTGATTTATATTTCAAATAAATGCTGTTCTTTTGAACTTTTGTATTCATCAAAGAACCCTAAAAAAAGCATCACTGTTTTCCGCATATATTATGCAGCACAACTGTTTTGACAATAATAATAACTGTTTCTTGATCAGCATATTAGAATGATTTCCGAAGCATCAGTGACTGTAGCAATGCCTGCTGAAAATTCAGCTTTGCCATCACAGGAATAAATTACATTTTAAAATATGTTAAAATAGAAAACAGTTATTTCAAATGATAATAATATTTCACAATATTACTGTTTTTACTGTATTTTTGATCACATAAATACAGCCTTGGTGAACATAAGTCTTTCTTTCAAAAATATTAAGAAATCTTACTGACCCCAAACATTTGAATAGTGTATTGTGTATACACAGGGCTTAATTTGTGCCGGAACAAGCCGGATCCTGATCCGGCACCTCCGAATTTGTCCGAAATCTGATCCGGCACCTCATTTGACAGATCCCCTCCTCACGCTCCAATGAAAGACGTTTGTGTCGACCTATAGCGTGCATATATTTCATGAAAAAAACTTCTATTATGAGCAGGCTTGCCTAGCATCTACATTTGAAACAACAAACTTGAGCGCGCAAAGAGATGCGACGTGGCTGCTCTCACAAACCCGAATGCACGGATCCAATACTGATACACATGCGTTTTCTTTCTCAGATGTTTACATTTAGTTAAGACAAAACCGACTGTGCTTACGAGGATAATCGCCAGGACGGCCATTTTGACGTCATTTTTTGTGTGTATTTGGCCGCGTAAGCGCAACAAGCTGCGAAAAATAACTCAATTTGGTACTCGCGAGGCGGCGCGATATAGTTTTGTGACGATACAACAATGACTCGATTAGGCAAGTGGCAATTCTGTCGACTGTCCCGAAACCCGAGCAAAAGTCTTGTATCGCAGCGTGCAGTAGTGCAGACGAGATGCGCTGCTGTGAAGCCGCTTTGAGAGTGAGAGAAGACGCGGTACAGCTGAATCACTCACGCTGTTTTCAAATGACTGATTTAATCTGATAGTATGTGTGGATTTATTTACTCATCTAACCTACATGCTCTATTGAATATGTTTGCAGGAATTTCCCTCATTATAAACTCGAAAGCAGATTAAACATAATTCTATTATACAGAGATTTAAGGAAAAAAATCCATGACTTTTCCAAAACTTTTCCAGGCCTTTTCAATTTTTTTCATGACCGTAAGAAGATGCAAGCTGTTAATCAAGTAAGCTGGTCCTCCATTGCGAGAATGCTCCATTACCTCTCCCTCCTCTAATCATGCCGGATCCGTCGCCCGCCTTTGTTCCGGGACCGTGCAATTTACAAATTAAGCACTGTGTATACATAGGTGTGCGTACATAAGCCTCACCTGAAAGAACATACTGTCCCCACACTGCCGCCACAAAGCCTCAGATCGCGGTTTATTCTGACAATATTTCTCATAAATCTGTAACTCTTCCTTCTGTTAGACAGCAGATGGAGACAAGCGTTAGGATCCCATTTCACATACTGTAGGTGTACTGTATTTCACAGACCACATCTTCATGATGTCACTCACCCGCTTCAAAAAACATGTTCCTACTAACTCCGGCTTTTCTGCAGAATTTTCCAGCTCTTTGAGAAATGTCCTGTCAAAACATAATGGAACAAATGAGTACAGAAACAAAATAAATAACTGGAGGGAATGAGAGGACAACAGGCAGGGAAATGGCACAAAAAAAAGGAAAGGAGGGAGCTTGGTAGAAAAAGAGTTTCATATTTTTCAAAAGAATTAGAGTTTTATTTCTTCAATGTAAGAGAGAGAGAGAGAGAGAGAGAGAGATTGCTCTTTTCCAGGGCCTGTAAAGCTCCAAAAAGCACAAAGAAGCACCTTACAAGTAGTATAATATAATAATAATATTAACAAAATATAATAATAATAAAACATAATATAATATAATATAATATAATATAATATTTTAAGTCTAATGATTGGTCACCATTCATTATATGAAAAAGAGTAGCATTAATATTCTTCTAAACTTCCCCTTTTATTTTGCACAAAAAAAAAAAAAATCAGGCAAGGAAAGACAGGAGGTTGAATAAATGATGCCAGAATTTTCAGTTTTGGGTGAACTATCCCTCCACTCTCCTTTCACTGAATCATTGCATGACTTCTAAGAAAAGCCTGTTTATATTTCATCTCTGTCAAACAAATCAATAACTAAATGAATGTCCAATATCAACAACAAACACAAAAGCCTTTGAGAACTCACGCTTTCATTACTGACATAAAAGCACAAAAACAAAGCTACAGCTGGGAATGATGAGCAATGATTAGCGGTTGTTTATCTGTAACTGACTGATGCGGTAGAAACAGGTGCCGGGGAAAGGCATTTGGGGAGACACACAAACTTGCTCGGGGGGTTGTCATTGCCATAATCCTGGACTTTGCTGTAACCCGATGCCAGGTGGGAGACAATGAACTCTACAAGAATAATCGGTAGCATGAGGCCAGCCGAACAACGGGCCAGCTAGCCCCTATGGATTATTAGTGACACTGACTTTACAATCCAATACTACAATCCACAAAACCCCACCCCCATTCCCGACACATTATTGTTTGTCTCTCACTCACTATACAAAAAAACTCTTTGTGGTTAAGATGACTTCCTTGAATTGTGGGTGTGAAGTTTCCTCTATATGGAAGTATCAGAAAAGAAACTAGCCTAACCAGTTGTCCAAGAGCCTCGTCAGGAATGTGGGAGCATATTGGGGGAGGGTCTGGCTCATACTGGAAAAGGGTGCAATCCCTTCTTGAAAAATCCAGCTTGAGCTGCTAGCAGTGTTTTGGAACATGGCAGCTGGTTTCTAGCTGGTGCAAACTGGTAAGAACAGCTGGTGGTTTGTTGCTTGTCCAAGGTGGTCTACCAGACTGAACCAGCAAATGATTAGTTCTGACAAGCTAGAAAGCACATATTATGTCCTTAAGTTGGAGATGTGTCAGAAAAAAAAGTTTCCTTACTTCTGGTGAAATTCGTAGATTTCAGGCAGATTTCCGAAGAGGACTTCCTTCTTGTTTTCCAAAGATGGTGGGATCAAGTAGAACAGCTCGGGGTCATTCAGTGCGGCGGCATATCCCTGCATAAAAAAATAAACATGACAACAAAACCGCAGTCAAATATTTCAACTGATATAACTAAAGCTGATGCACTTATGACATTCATTTACATTACTTGTACAATTTTTTATTTGTGATTTGTATGAGATCTGTATGAGATTCTGAGTAATTTATTAGGTTTTTAACATTTGTCAAACATTATTACATAGGTGTTTTTCAAATATTTTAATATATATCCCGTGATGCAAAGCTGAATTTTCAGCAGCCATTGCTCCAATTTTTTGTGTCACATGATCCTTCAGAAATCATTCTAATATGCTGATTTGCTGCTCAAGGAACATTTCTTATTATTGTCAATGTTGAAAACAGTAGAGTTTTATTTCTTCAATGTAAGAGAGAGAGAGAGAGAGAGAGAGAGATTGCTCTTTTCCAGGGCCTGTAAAGCTCCAAAAAGCACAAAGAAGCACCTTACAAGTAGTATAATATAATAATAATATTAACAAAATATAATAATAATAAAACATAATATAATATAATATAATATAATATTTTAAGTCTAATGATTGGTCACCATTCATTATATGAAAAAGAGTAGCATTAATATTCTTCTAAACTTCCCCTTTTATTTTGCACAAAAAAAAAAAAAATCAGGCAAGGAAAGACAGGAGGTTGAATAAATGATGCCAGAATTTTCAGTTTTGGGTGAACTATCCCTCCACTCTCCTTTCACTGAATCATTGCATGACTTCTAAGAAAAGCCTGTTTATATTTCATCTCTGTCAAACAAATCAATAACTAAATGAATGTCCAATATCAACAACAAACACAAAAGCCTTTGAGAACTCACGCTTTCATTACTGACATAAAAGCACAAAAACAAAGCTACAGCTGGGAATGATGAGCAATGATTAGCGGTTGTTTATCTGTAACTGACTGATGCGGTAGAAACAGGTGCCGGGGAAAGGCATTTGGGGAGACACACAAACTTGCTCGGGGGGTTGTCATTGCCATAATCCTGGACTTTGCTGTAACCCGATGCCAGGTGGGAGACAATGAACTCTACAAGAATAATCGGTAGCATGAGGCCAGCCGAACAACGGGCCAGCTAGCCCCTATGGATTATTAGTGACACTGACTTTACAATCCAATACTACAATCCACAAAACCCCACCCCCATTCCCGACACATTATTGTTTGTCTCTCACTCACTATACAAAAAAACTCTTTGTGGTTAAGATGACTTCCTTGAATTGTGGGTGTGAAGTTTCCTCTATATGGAAGTATCAGAAAAGAAACTAGCCTAACCAGTTGTCCAAGAGCCTCGTCAGGAATGTGGGAGCATATTGGGGGAGGGTCTGGCTCATACTGGAAAAGGGTGCAATCCCTTCTTGAAAAATCCAGCTTGAGCTGCTAGCAGTGTTTTGGAACATGGCAGCTGGTTTCTAGCTGGTGCAAACTGGTAAGAACAGCTGGTGGTTTGTTGCTTGTCCAAGGTGGTCTACCAGACTGAACCAGCAAATGATTAGTTCTGACAAGCTAGAAAGCACATATTATGTCCTTAAGTTGGAGATGTGTCAGAAAAAAAAGTTTCCTTACTTCTGGTGAAATTCGTAGATTTCAGGCAGATTTCCGAAGAGGACTTCCTTCTTGTTTTCCAAAGATGGTGGGATCAAGTAGAACAGCTCGGGGTCATTCAGTGCGGCGGCATATCCCTGCATAAAAAAATAAACATGACAACAAAACCGCAGTCAAATATTTCAACTGATATAACTAAAGCTGATGCACTTATGACATTCATTTACATTACTTGTACAATTTTTTATTTGTGATTTGTATGAGATCTGTATGAGATTCTGAGTAATTTATTAGGTTTTTAACATTTGTCAAACATTATTACATAGGTGTTTTTCAAATATTTTAATATATATCCCGTGATGCAAAGCTGAATTTTCAGCAGCCATTGCTCCAATTTTTTGTGTCACATGATCCTTCAGAAATCATTCTAATATGCTGATTTGCTGCTCAAGGAACATTTCTTATTATTGTCAATGTTGAAAACAGTTGTGCTGCTTAATATGTTTTGTGGAAACTGTGGTGCATTTTTTAAGGATTCTTTGATTAATAAAAGGAAAAAAATCAAAAGAACAGCATTTGTTTGAAATATAAATCTTTTGTAACATCTCTACTCTGTCAATGATCAATTCAATGCGTCATTGATGAGTAAATGTGTTCATTTCTCTAAAAGAAATCTTACTGTTCCCAACATTTTGAACGCTACATGCATTTGCAATGTGTGCCAGTCAAACTGCAACAGTTTGCAACAACATTTCCTGTTTCCTGAGTTGAACTGAAAGATACATGTACCTCTATAATGCTCTGCAGCTCTTCCACGTACAGCCTCTCCGTCTCAATCAATTCATTCATTATGTGGCTGTTGAGAATTAAAAATTAAAAAATTAAAAATCAGCATTTTGTCAAACAAAGGTCAGAACATTGGTGTGATGAGAGACACTGTTGAAGATGAAAGCTTCAGTATGAACATGACTCTCATAAAGCCATCCAACTATATAGTGTCAGGTAAGGTTTGTAGAATACTTCTTTTTACATCCGAAAATAAACAAAGCTACTAATGATGGCTGTTACACTTTAACATATTTTGCAAATCTGGAGCACTGACACGTCATCTAGCACTAACGAAAAAAGGGCAGCTCAGTTTTCATTTCTGTGTCATTGCTAAAATCTCAACTAGTTTGTTGCAATTCAGGAACTAAAACTCAAAACGTCTTCAACATTTTGTTCTTCCTATAAAATGCGAGCTACTATAACACCTCAAATGACCCTTCAGAAATCAGATTTTATTGGATCTTATTTTGTCTTAACCAGCTCTCCTCTAACACAGACCAAGACCAATGAATTACATTTATTGTGCTGAGGAGTGGCCTGCTTATGTGCATCAGATGACCCAAGTTCCATGTTTCTGTCAGAGAAGGCTCTCTTTTCACAGTTTGTTCATATGATGAAGTTGGCCAATGTTTAAAAAGAGGCATGTACTTTCCCCCCTCCCACCCATAAGGAAACACTCCCGTTCAAATACAAGCTCATCTAGCAGCTACACACTACTGCTTTCAGAACAGTTGCAACAATACGAGTGAAGTCCAGGGTTCAAAAACAAATACTTTTACACATTTACTACATCATGGATGGGCCACAGTCTCGATGGTAAGTCATATATTTCACTTAGTTTTTGACTAAACAGAGTTTCTGCCAGGAGATCTTTCTGAAAACAGCAAAAAAAGATTTAACTTCTGGAAGCCAAGTACAAAATGTCTTTCCATTGGTATGTCAAGCCTTACAGACCTCATGCTAAATTTACCCAGTAACTGTGAAGTCTGAGTATTAAATGCGATTTTCAGAGAGAGAGAGAGAAAAAAAAAAAACACCAAGCCCTTTTTCGGGTGAAATCAGTCTGTTCTTTTAAACATGCTGTAAGTATCATATGATTGCCTGAGCTATTTAAATGTGAACTTTTGCTTGGGGTGTTTTTCATAGGAGTCACTTAGGGTGTTTTATAACATTTAAAATGCAAGTAAAATGTAAATACAGCTGAAAAATACTTGCTGATGAAATGTCATAAGAGATTGTGATCATAGAGATAAAGTGGGCAAAACTTAAAAATAAACAGGAGTTGAACAGGTCATGAAGATTAAATATACTTTTTAATGGCACAAAACAGTATTGAAATTAGTGAATAAATTCACAAAAAATGACAAGATAATGAAAATAAGGAAACCAACTTCATTTGTACAGCACAGCACACAAAGCAGAGACGTATTAAAATCTACATTAATAATCTTTTTTTATGTATAACTTTTCTTGTAATCCTTCATTAATGTATAATAATTGCACAGAACAGCTGGTGTGAATAGGTGATCCAGTTTGTCAGATGATACCTCCTGCTCCTGGCACTCCTGGCTCCTGGGATATTATGACATGCATTGTTGTTGTGTCGTGCCTTTTGAGTAGATTTGCTGCTGTAATGATCTTTTCGTGGTCGTGAATGTTTTGTACAGCACTCAGCAGATCAGTGTTCGGTGGTTTAAAGCCTTCTTTTATTCAACGTAGCGCTGAGTCGACGATTGCTTTCATTCACAAGATCGATTCGCAGAGTCCCCCCACATGGTCAAGGTTTTGAATGAGCTATTGCAACAAATGCTGTAAATAGGCAGCATTTGTTTAAAAAATTATGTTGTTTTGAAAGCAAATAGCTTATATGTGACTGCCATGATTTTAAATGTTTTTTTTTTTTTTAAGAAATTAATACTTTTATTTAGAAAGGATGCATTAAAAAATCTAAAGTGAGAGTAAAGATTTCTACAATGTTGCAAAAAGACTTCTAGTTCAAATAAATGCAGTTCTTTTGAATTTTCTATCCATCAAAGAATCCTGGAAAAAAAGGATTGAAACATTCCGAATCAGAAATCATTTCTAAAGGTTCAAGTGACACTGAAGTCTGGAGTAATGGCTGCTGAAAATTCAGCAGGAATAAATGATGAGATTTAAAATATATAAAAATAGAATACGTAATATTGTAGAATCTTTATTTTTAGAATATTTATGTTTTTACGGTATTTTTAGTCAAATAAATGCAGCCTTGGTTAGCATCTAAAAAAAAAAAACATCTTACCGACCCCAAACTTTTTAATGTTAGTGTGTGTAAATATATAGTATTTACAGTTTAAAAATAATAAAATAAATATATTTTAAATGTATTTTTGCTATTATTGTTATCAGTTTCATATCGTTTATAATCAACAAAGAGCCAATTCAATGAATTAACTTCATAAAAGGCCATAAAGGTTGTTTCTTAAATTATGATTATAATCTCTATACCCTTTGAAATAATCATTCTTCTTTCTTTACAGAACACAAATACAGTGTTAATGCCATTTAGTGGATTGTCTTCACTCCGAAAGCACGTAAGAATTAACGTTTTTTGCGAAGTGTAAAAAAAAAAAAATGGACTCAAAAAGGCGGAAAATGTTTTGGGTTAATGCTTCTGGTAGGCCAACCCATCTGCATTGAGATAACTACAATGGAACTCAGGCAAACCCATTCCTGGAAAATCATTGAGAGCAGTACATCTGGATTGCATTACTGGACTTGACAAGAAAGAGGGGTCGAGAGCGTCCGCAGCCTAGCAGAATGTTCATGAATTGCAGAAGGGTGAAAAAATGGCATTTTCTACAGCTTGTCTCCATGTGCTGTGTCATGTCTGTCCTTATGGTTTGCTGGGACCATGTGGGCCACCACGTTGTGAGCCACGTGAAGTCGTACTCCTACCGCTACCTAATCAACAGCTATGATTTCATCCACAAAAGCCTCAGCGTCAGCCCAGAGCAAGCCGCTAGGTTTGGTAGCTACCCGTATTTGCTAAACAACAAGGACATTTGTAAAGACAAAAACGTGCTGCTTCTTCTCTTTGTGAAGTCCTCACCAGGAAACTTCAGAAGACGACAGGCCATACGCTCCACTTGGGGCAACGAGTCCTACATAAGACACAAGCTGGGTGTTATCATAAAAGTAGTGTTTGCAATGGGAGTTCACCCTGACGTGCTCTCTGATAGCTTGCAGCAGAAAAAAATGCACAAAGAGTTGCACAAGGAGCACATGAACCATGGTGACCTGGTTCAGCAGAACTTTCTTGACACATTTCACAACCTCACTATGAAACTGCTGCTTCAGTTCCGCTGGACACACGAGAACTGCGTCCACACCCGCTTCCTCATGTCTGCTGACGATGACGTCTTCATCCATTTGCCCAATTTGGTACGCTACCTTCAGGACCTCAGAAGACAGAACGTGCGCAACCTTTGGGTCGGCCATGTGCACAGGGGGGCGCCTCCCGTTCGGCGCAGGGACAGTAAGTACTACATGCCCTTCGATATGTACCAGTGGTCGTCCTACCCAGATTACACCGCCGGGGCGGGGTACGTTGTCTCTGGCGACGTAGCAGCCAAAATCTATCAGGCCACGCTATCTCTGAATGCCTCTATGTATATCGATGATGTCTTCATGGGTATCTGTGCCATTGCAGTAGGCGTCTCTCCTCAGGAACATGTTTTTTTTTCGGGTGAGGGGAAAACGCCCTATCACCCGTGCATCTATGAAAAAATGATCACCTCTCATGGACACGAGAACGATATCAGGTATCTGTGGAAGGTTGCTACCGCCCCACAGGTAGAAGGTTTTTCGTCTGGACTGGTTGGGAAACTGTATTGTACAGCTGTGAAAATGAAGCTGCTTTGTAAGCCGTACTTTACAAACACGTATTCATGCATGGCAGCTTTTACATGATGCACTGTGAGCTTTATGAAGTCCGAGCAGTATTTCAGCTTTTGTTGTTTGTTTGTTTGTTTTTGTTTACTTTTGCTTTAAATGTTAAATATTTGGTCATTTCATAATAAAGTTCAAAAGCTATGCGCCCTAAGCATTTGTTTTGCACTTATGCTTTTTTAATTTTAATTTGTATTTATTTATTTTTTCATGTACAGTGTCGGGCGAGAGAGCATGAATGCGATGGAAACATGATAGGCATCAAACGCATATTATCTACATGAACATGACATGAGTCTCACAAAACTTGTCAAGGTCATATTTCACTCCAAAATCCCCCCCCCCCAGGGTATACATATAAAATAAAAATAGATAAAGTGATTTTGAAACTGTTATGATTTTTCCCACAAATTCTAATCACCATAATAAAAAAATACTATAATTATCATGAATTGAGAATGAGAATTACAAAACTAAAAAATAAGGAGAAAATGAATAATAAAATGTAATTAATACTTAATATTAGTAAAACCAATATTAAAACCAATATTAGCATTTAATTAATTATTATATTTTTTTAATCAACATGAAAATAATAATTTAAAAAATGGCCCCAATAACAGCCTTTTTCTTAATCCTTTTTTTTTTTTTTTTTTTTTTTTTTTTACAGTCATTGGAGTAAAATGGGCTTGGACATGTTTCGTGAGATTTAGCTGTGGTCAGTTTCTGTTCTGGTGTACTGTTAGTTTCAGTTCCTATGTATTACACCATCGTAACGGTATAAGACTAAGAAGGAAGACTTTTCACTGTGGAATGCTATTAGAGAGTGTGGACTTTCTTTCATGTTGCAAATGTCATATGCTTCTGCTTAAAGCTCTCAAACCTTTCAATGAAATGATGATTAAAATGGTGCTACTTGTGAAGAAGGATTTTACATTTTGCTACAATAAATCAAAGCCTATTGAGATTTATTGCATTGTGACATTATTATCATGACAACTAACCCTCAAATCTCATCACCGTATACAAAACTATCTTATTCTTGGTACTATAACGTGAAATTACTGTATTACCGAATAGAATAAGAATCACCACTGAGATATAATTAGAATAAGAAGAATGAGTCTTCAATATGCGAAAACACTGCCAAAAATGGACATTGCCATCCGTGTTTTTATTTCCCCACTATCTTTCTGAGTTAAAATCAATTAAAGTGTTCATTCCATTATTTCTAATGCAGCTTGACTCTCTTTGACTCCTCCTGTACCAAAGTATGTTATCCAGATTAGTATAGTGGGGTTGAAAACCTACGCAAATTATTTTTGCTGCTTATTCAATTTACTTGATTATAATAAGCTTAAGAAACTCCATTACTGAAAAGTATGCCACAGCTTCCCTTTCAAAAGTCAAAGTTGACCTACAGTAATCCATTTGTGTCGAAACTACATGAATCATTTTAGTTGCATAAATTGAAACTAAACGGGATTTTTTTTTGTTCCCAGCATTACTTTATGCTGGATCAGGAGAGTAATTGTTGAAATGAAGTGTTTGAAATGAAGTATTTCATTTATTTTATTTTCTTAAATGTGTATATATATAGTATTTATAGAGTTTTAGCTTTTAGTTTTAATTACTTTTTCTTATTTGTAAGTCGCTTTGGATAAAAGCGTCTGCTAAATGACTAAAAGTAAAAAGTAAAGTAAAGTAAAAGTAAGTTGAATTGGTTTTTGATTAAAGAGAAAGACCTGTTAGTGGTAAATGTTCAGTTATTTTTGACATTTGAAAGAGTTTCCGTTATGTTGAGGTTTTTTTATTGGTTTCTCGCAGGGATTGAAATTAACTTTTTCACTCACCAGCCAATTTGGCTACAAAATTTTTAAGTTACCGGCCATTCATAACTTCTACTAGCCAAAAAAAATGTAACTCTCACAGTGCACGTGAACAGATCAGTGTACGAGCAGTTATACAGACATCCATGTTAATACATTTCTTTAAAATGACAGCAACAGATCGCCACATCCCAGCGCGATCTTCATATCCGTACGGATCTGATCAGACGTTACTTTCGTCTTTCCTCTTTTGTTGTCCTCTCCAGTAAATCCACGCGCATCTCTGGCTCTTTGTTTTCCTTCCCGTGAGCGTGTGGGTAAGAACAGCCGGACAGGGACAGTGTGATTAGTGCACACACCCCTCCTCCCATTGCACCCTATCCCATTCTTGTCTGCACACCCTCCTTTGGCTGCCACCCAGCGCAGACTCTCAGTGTGAGTGTGTGTGTGTGTGTGTGTGTGTGGATCAGGTTTATGGGAATCAAGCACAGTAAAACCTGAATTCATCTATTACTTACGAAATGGCCGTTTATCTACTATGAGCAAAACGGTTTAATAAACATACAAAAATAAACAGGGAACATAGAATATACTAGCTATACTGTAAGGCTGAAAATATAGTTCATAAAGAGACAATGTCTTTAGTGCCTTAAAAAATTCATAAACTGTATTTTGTCTTTTTGATTAGTTTATTGCGTAAGTTTTAATAACGATGTTAAATGAGGTGTAGAAGACAAAACCGATCTTGAACAACCGACTTGTGACAGTCTTTTATTTTGAAAAGCAGGTGGAGAGTCTCAGAGGAGTACCATTAATCCTTTTTTTTTTTTTTTTTTTTTTTTTTTTACAGTCATTGGAGTAAAATGGGCTTGGACATGTTTCGTGAGATTTAGCTGTGGTCAGTTTCTGTTCTGGTGTACTGTTAGTTTCAGTTCCTATGTATTACACCATCGTAACGGTATAAGACTAAGAAGGAAGACTTTTCACTGTGGAATGCTATTAGAGAGTGTGGACTTTCTTTCATGTTGCAAATGTCATATGCTTCTGCTTAAAGCTCTCAAACCTTTCAATGAAATGATGATTAAAATGGTGCTACTTGTGAAGAAGGATTTTACATTTTGCTACAATAAATCAAAGCCTATTGAGATTTATTGCATTGTGACATTATTATCATGACAACTAACCCTCAAATCTCATCACCGTATACAAAACTATCTTATTCTTGGTACTATAACGTGAAATTACTGTATTACCGAATAGAATAAGAATCACCACTGAGATATAATTAGAATAAGAAGAATGAGTCTTCAATATGCGAAAACACTGCCAAAAATGGACATTGCCATCCGTGTTTTTATTTCCCCACTATCTTTCTGAGTTAAAATCAATTAAAGTGTTCATTCCATTATTTCTAATGCAGCTTGACTCTCTTTGACTCCTCCTGTACCAAAGTATGTTATCCAGATTAGTATAGTGGGGTTGAAAACCTACGCAAATTATTTTTGCTGCTTATTCAATTTTAATAAGCTTAATAAGCTTAAGAAACTCCATTACTGAAAAGTATGCCACAGCTTCCCTTTCAAAAGTCAAAGAGTAATCCATGTAATCCATTTGTGTCGAAACTACATGAATCATTTTAGTTGCATAAATTGAAACTAAACGGGATTTTTTTTTGTTCCCAGCATTACTTTATTCTTTTATTTTCTTAAATGTGTGTATATATATAGTATTTATAGAGTTTTAGCTTTTAGTTTTAATTACTTTTTCTTATTTGTAAGTCGCTTTGGATAAAAGCGTCTGCTAAATGACTAAAAGTAAAAAGTAAAGTAAAGTAAAAGTAAGTTGAATTGGTTTTTGATTAAAGAGAAAGACCTGTTAGTGGTAAATGTTCAGTTATTTTTGACATTTGAAAGAGTTTCCGTTATGTTGAGGTTTTTTTATTGGTTTCTCGCAGGGATTGAAATTAACTTTTTCACTCACTTATTGTTTATTGAACTGTTGTATAAAATCAATATCACATTTGTAACCAAGCTTTAAAAAAAAAAAAACGGCACTCTTCGTGTGATATTAACTGTATGAAATTATATAAATATATACATTTTCTGCCCCCTTATCTTGAATTATGTGATCATTCTTAATGCATATTAATATACTGAATCATGCAGTGAAAGAACCAGGAAAGAACGCACTCTAAATGCGCACGCACACTAAAGCCTGTGTTGGGCTAACCAGACTTCATCACGTAGTCTCTTATGAAAGAGTAACCCGCCAAATTGGCTAGTGATTTGACAGCGTTACCCACCATAGCTGATTTTTACCCGCATTTGGCGGGTTGGCGGGTGTTAATTTCAAACCCTGAGTATAGGTTTGTATCATTACATTACTTGCGTAAACTACGCCAGAGCGCGTACACACCTCACGCACCGGATGCTGTGCGCGCGCTCAAAGCAGTTGGACATAGTGGTGTATTAGAGGTAAAATATGATATAAATACTGTTCGGTTTCTCGCACAAACCAATCGTTTCGTGTCTTAGGACATCAATGTGTCGTCACGAGCCGCAGGGTTTAATTTGGATTTGTCTGTGCATGTTTTTTTTACTCTCATAGATTTTGTTACCATTGCCAATCATTATACGACTGATAGACTGCAACGGCTGGAGTTAAAAATCTCCGTTTGTGTTCTACTGAAGAAACAAAGTCACCTACATCTTGGATGCCCTGGGGGTAAGCAGATAAACATCAAATTTTCATTTTTGGGTGAACTATCCCTTTAAATGCGCAATATAACTGGAATGTAAAAAACAAAACAAAAAAAACAATCCATACAAAGAGGGCACATGGTACTGTATTAATATGAAGGTTTTTTTCTGTATTGATTTTTTACAGGTGTTTTACCTGTATTTTAAATTTTGCACTTCATTGCTTAGTGTTCTAGGGTAAACAGAAATGTTTGTAAAATTAACAGATAATGTCCTGGCGGAAAATAACCAGTACTCTTTTTTAAATTAATTAATTAATTAATTTTTATTGTGTATAAACACTAATACAGATGTTTTCATTTTTTTCAATAATACACTCTAAAAAATGCAGTAACAAAACAACCCAATTGCTGGGTTTGTCCATATTTTACCCATCACTGGGTTGTATTTAACCCAGCATTTTTTAGAGTGTAGTCTTGAACATACTGGAATCCACTCAATATATTGTAACTAGGATGGTATAACTAAAAAAACATTGAGTAAGTGCAACTAAAAGTGGATGTATAAAATTAAGAACATTTTTTTTTATCCAATAAAATAAAACAATTAAAGCTGCCGTTACTACAATAATGTTCCTGAGAAAGAGTTCCTTAAAAACGATACTCTGACCAAAGGCTAAGAGACCAAGTCATGAATGTGTTAAAGGAAGATAGCAAAATTTAGAACTTCACAGTTACGTTAGAAAAGCTTTTTTGCTAAGACAGGAAGTAAGTAAAGTGAGAAATAGCATGCGGGAGTGTTCCTGTTCTGCAAACAGAGTATAGATGTTTGTAATGCACGATGCTTTGTAGTCTGCCAAATGTGTAAAACGGAGGAAGTGGGTATATTCTCTTCACGCTTAAACATCTTTAGCGAATTTATTACATTCATCTATTCAGTTTGAGAGCCGTAAAATTACACCAAACATGAAATAAAAGTCTATTAAAACATAAAAAGTATCAGATATTCTACTATATAACCAATTACAAGTTTGCATCCAGGCAGAACTTTTTCAGGTTTATACAGACAGAGAAAATACTAATAAGGTCAATTGCTTTTACAGAATGAGTCATTATGCACATTAAAAAGTATGCTGCAACAGATACTCGCACAGAAACCGACAATTTGATGGTGTCATAGTTTCTTATAAAAAGATTTTGCCCAATTGTCACAAAGATGAGTGTTGTTGAATGTCAGGCGCTTTTATGTCAGAGTGATGTCAAAAGTTTTCAAAGGTGAAATACATGGTTACCAGTGAGATAACAGTGACAGTGGAAAGCTTGAAATGAAATTTCAGAAATGTGTGGAGGTTGGGAACAGGGTTTTGTTGAATGTGAATCAATGAAAAAATAAAATGCTACCATGCAAAACTTGCAAAAATATTATGCAATTATGCGACAATTGACGGTCGGTAGCCATCGACTTCCACAGTGTGTGAAGGTTGGGAACAGGATACAATTGAATGTGAATCAATAAAAAAGCCATGCAAGTTGATGACACATTTACATTTAGCTATAACATTAAGTCCCTGTAAAAATCAATTCAAGTGCTTAAGATACTTGACCTTACGGTGATTTTACCAGAAAATCTTGTGTTGTGTAAGACGCTCTTTCTCAGAAGACATGTTCTTACCTGCGTCTGTTTGAAAGCGACTCTTCTGTTTCATTGCTCATGAGAACATGACTCGAACCCCCTTGCCCTCCTTCATGCATGACTTCGATCTGTGGATCAGGATTCAGTTGAAAGAAAAACGGCTTTATGTATGAGCCGAATGTATAATGTTCGGTATCGGCAAGTACCAAAAATAAAAGTATCAGTATCGGGCGAGCACTGGAAAAAGTGGTATCGGTGCATCCCTAGTAATAATGATACAGTAAACTATTTGAAATTATTTTTAAAGGCAAGAACTAATCCCAGACTAACTAGGTTTTTAAATGCATTTTAGAATGTTTAAAAAAAACTCTTTCATTTATTTCAGATGTAACTGACGGGGACTGATATACCTTGATGCCACCTTTGGCTTTGCGAATATTCTTCCTTTTTGCCAACTCTGTGTCACTGGGCTGCTTACTGGCGCTGAAGTTTTCTGTAGCTTTGCGATTTGATGCTGTCGAATTTAAAACATTCATAATTTCCACTTAAATAATTCAGGATACAAAGCCTAACATTAATGTTTTCCTGTCAGAGACATCAGTATATTTGCATTAATATGAGAACTGGAACCCCAATGAGAGGTATTTAATTGTCAGCCTATTAACCTGAAATGAGGACATGCTTCTGGGAAAAAACATTGAGTGGTAAGAATACAAACAAATACCACTAATCAAAAGCAGTCTGGATATGCATGCATTTCAGTCAACATACGTGGTTTCTTTTAAACTCACTAGGTGCAGTGGGTTGTGGGATTTTAGGTGAAGGGCGTTTTGGTGAAGATTCTGGTCGAGGTGCAACAGGTTGCACTGGCCTTGTTTGCTTTGCAGACAGCTTTTTCAGACTCGCGTGTCTTTTCTCAAACATCTTTTGAACGTCATCCAGTCTTTTCAGAGCAGTTTGAGCTTTGATCTGCATGGGAAGAGATAAGAGTGGAAGTACGAAGATTAGAGAAAAATGCAATACTGGCTTTATTTCTTCAAATAAAATATCAGTTATTTATCAGAAACAGATGACCGGTATAATTACAACTACAGTGGACTCCAAAAGTCTCCAAAAATTCAAACCAAATTTGAAATAAATTAAAAATATTTAATATTCAGTACTATTTCTAGGTCAGTCATTGAATAATTTCAGTTCATTTTAATATAATTTACTATTTTCTTTAATAATAATAATCATGTAATTTATAATATTTTTAAGAAACAATTTGGTAACACTCCACAATAAACATCCTTAGTTAATGCATTAACTAAAATTAATTAACAATTAGCAATACATTTGTTACAGCATTTATGAATCTTTATTAATGTTAGCTAATAAAAATACACCTGTTCTTTGTTAGTTATTGTTAGTAATATCATATCATATCATATAAAAGTTTTGATTTTAAAAATGTATTAGTACATAATGAAATTACCATTAAAAATGATTAACTGATGCTTTATAAGAACTTTTCATTGCTAGTTCATGTTAACTAATGTAGTTAAATAAGGTTAACAAAGGAAACCTTAATGTAAAGTGTTACCAACAGTTTTATTAATGAATAAAAATAGACTTTTGGATTTAACTGTGTACAAATGTATTCAGCTGTAATCAGCTTCATTTGTACCTTGACCAGCTCTGAGATGACGATCTCATACTGGTTGCTGAGGTCTTTGAGGTGACTGAGCTGCTGCTCTTTGGCTGTGTTCATGTACCCCTCGATGTCCTGCAGCGCTGCTTCTGCACCTTCCTGGGTCTGGCATCTGTCTACAGCCTGAGAGGCCAACAGATAAACTCCACTCTCACACCACTGGTTTACCTGCCAACACACAAACACAGAGGCACATCAATGCATCTCTTTGTCCTGGACCCAGTTTAAAACTAGAAAGGTGAACAGTGCAGGTTATTTAACTTGGTAATATTATAACCCTTAAAAAAGGAAGCAGGAAGCTGCTGTAATAATTCTTATTTATTATGCAAACAGATCTAATTTAAGTCACCGACACATGGTGTTTTAATTGTTACCTACACTGAAAAAAAAATTGCTGTAGAAACCATTAGAAATTGATAGTAAATTTAACAAACAATTACTGAATTAAACATGAAATTTTAAAGTGGAAAAATTGAAATAGCATTTTCTTGTAAAACATACTTTAGTAATCTTTGGTTTTCTTTTCTTTTCTTTCTTTTTTTTTGAAAAATCCTTTTTTTAACTGTGTAAAACTACAATAAAACAGTTTTCGTTAATGAAAACGAAAAATAAAATATAAATATCAGATTAAACTTAAAAAAACATGAACAAATATTAGAAATACTAGTTGCCTTGGCAACTAACTGAGATAAGTTGAAATGTAAGTACTAAAACCACTAAAACTGAAATAAAAATAAATACAAATATTTAGAAAAAATGACAAAACAAGTGACAAAAGCACATACAATTATTAAAGCTTAAATTAAAATGAAAACTGAAAATATTCAAATAAGCTAATTCAGAATATTAATAGATACTATAATAGTATATAAATAATATACTATATGAAAGACTATAGAATACCCAAAACGTGTCACTCGTATATAGTTTTGAATGGGAAAAAAGGCAACGCTCAATTTAGCGGCTCTATCGAAGGAAGCCCCGCCTTCTGAATAAAAGAGCCAATCGGTAAAGTGGCGTCACTGCAGCTGCCGTTAGAAGTCCGGTTGCTATAGAAACAGTCAGCGTTCAGATACGTGCACTTAAAACTGCGCTTATGCACTGGCTGGTCTAGCCTGAAAAATAAGCTTTTTTTAACGTTATTGGAGCGAAAGAAACAACATTTATGAGACAGTTGTTGTCAGATTTCATTGGTGATTTCAAATATGAAATTTAATCGTAAACTTAGTGAACAGTTTTGTAGAATTTGATGTTTCCCCATTCAAAGGGATAGGAGCTGCACTTGAATGCCTGAGAGGTGTTTCAAAGATGGCCGCCGAGTGAAATGACTATATACATAAGCAAAATGGTACACTTCTTTAGTTAAATTTTCATTAACTTTTTTCTTGCTTTACTTTTAAATGAAACTAAATTTTCTAAAAATGGTTAAAAATTTTTTTTAACTAACTTAATTCAAGATACATAATGCAAAATCTAGTCTTACGGTTTTTACACTTTTGTAAATGTATTTGTCTTCTGACAATGTCATCTCTCAAAATCACCCCTTTGTCATGTCCTGAGTTAATCATCCAAAGATAAAAAAATCAATGTTAAGGTGACCGTGTGGTAATTTAGTAGGATGCTAGTTTTTTTCACGGACCTCATCGATGCGTTTGTGGATTTCAAGTGATTTGGTCAGAATGTCACGTTTCTTTTTGGCCTCATTGCTGAAGTCATCACAGATCCGACGCAGTTCGACACACTTCGGCCGAATGGAGTCCACGGCGTAGTGGTTACTTTGAATGAGCTGGTCACCATGCTGAGCGTGAAGCTGAGCTTTCTCCAAGGACTCCTGTACAGATCGAAAAACACAGTAAAGCTCAATACATTATGAATGATTTACACTGCTATCTTGACTATCATTAGTAACTGACTTGCAGTTTCACAACAGCAGCAACACTATGGTTGTGTCTTTTATTCGTTCTTGAAGTTCAGTTTTATTTACCGCATGCTTTCACACAATATCAGCACATTCTTGGCATTCTGAAAAAGGCCAAGAAAAAAAAAATATGCAGTGTCTTTCTAGATAAGCTGGCTGATTAATAGAGTTAAGATAAAAATCTAATAATCTAAAAAACAGCATTCTATGTTAAGGATGAGCATGAAAACATGCAAGTTGGCAACCAGTACTGCAGGTCCTTTCAAGGTATACTTGTGGTTTTATTCCTTGCAAACACTGCTGTGGCAAACTATGCTAATTTAAATATGTCTAAACAAAAGAAACAAAAGAGACAACTGTCTATATACATATTATACATTATAAATGTATTTACTGTCACTTTTAATAAATTGAATGTGTCCCTGCGGAATAAAAGTGTTCTTCTTTTTTTTTTTTTATTACTTACCCCAAACTTTGTAATGTAGTGTATCATGTTCACATAAAAATATTAAGCAGCACAACAAAACATTAAGCACCAAATCAGCATATTAGTTTTCTGAAGGATCATGTGACACTGAAGACTGCAGTAATGGCTGCTGAAAATTCAGCTTTGCCATGACAGAAATAAATTATATATTAAAACATATTAAAAGAGTAAACAGCTATTTTAAATTCTAATAATATTTCACAACATTACCGTTTTGACTGTAAAATTTGCAGCCTTTGTTCAAAAACATTTAATTATTCATTTACGTATTTTAACTATTCATTTGTTCGGTAGTGTATAGGATATATATATTTAAATATATGAATATGTATTTGGACAGTGATTGGGGGGATTTATACAGTGACTGGGTAAAAGTAAAAATCTAAACTACTGGTTTAAACCAGTCAGCAGAACAAATGCTCACTGTTGAGCCCTGTATGCTGTAATAACTGCTTTGCATACCAGGCCTGGTTTTAGATTCAAACGATTTTGACCTGAGCTTTGTCCTCCAAGGTTTTCAGATCGCCCAGTAGATGTTCCACCCGAGCCACACAGTCCCCGGTGTCAGAGAGGCCCAGCAAGGTCTCCGTCAGGCCATCCAGAGAAACTTTCACCTGATGCAATGGACAAAACAGACCAAGTTCAGCTTGGTTGACTAGACAACCGCTACAGGGATATTTGGTATAATGGCTGCCTACTAAGTTTACAGAGACTTCATTTGAGCACATCCATTGCACCGTACCTCTCTGAAGTCCTGCTCAAAGTGCCGTAACTGTAAGCACTGCTCTAATTTGAGGTGATGCCTCGACCAGAACTGTTCAAACGCATTCTCCGTCTCATCGAGCTGCGCTAACAACCTGAGACAAACAAACAAACAAACGCTTTTACAGTGTGCATGTCAGAGGAGCTGAAGTGAATTAGATTTCACAGAGGAACATGAGATGACACCAGGCTTTAAAGAATAATAACACAACTGTAACAAAATTCAAAATAAAATCTAAAAATACTTATTAATGTTCATGTTCCTATTGTGAATGGTTCATGGTTCAATGGTGCTCATAATCTTTCATCAGAATGTAACTTGTTCTGTGACTTTCTTTTTTGGCTGACGTTCCTGATGGTTTCCTGATGGTTAAAATCTCCTACAAAGTCAATATTCTGTTTTGCTCACGTATGTCATATTCCGAATATCACGTAGCCACTCAGAAATGGTTTACCGCATTACTGCATAAAAAAAAGAGAACTTCTGGCAAGATCCTCCCAAAGTTACGAACAAACGTTCTCTCAGTAACATTAATAGAATGTAATAGAATATAGAATTAATAGAATAAATAGAATGTTCGTTCAAAGTTATCTGGTCTGTTCTCAAGATGTCAGCACAAAAAACATTAACTTTTTTTCCTGAAATGTATTAGTTAGACATTTGTCTGGCATTTTTAAATATTACTATTTAGAGAACATTCAAAAGTAACGTCTCCATAATGTTTGCAAAATGATAAAATGGAATGTTCCCTTAACTTTCGCATAACCAAGAAGAAATGCTTTTAAAAATGGATGTTTTGAATGTTCAGAAAACATTCAGGAATAACATTTTCATAACAGAATGGAAATGTTAGCAAAATTATCTAGCTGGTCTTGTCTTTAATAATGTTCACAAAACGTTATCACAAAAACTAGTGCTGTCAAATGATTAATCGCGATTAATCGCATCCAAAATAAAAGATTTTGTTTAAATAATATATGTGTGTATACTGTGCATATTTATTACATATGTATAAATACACACACATGCATGTATATATTTAAGAAAAATATGTTTTGTTCATATAAAATATTAATATTTATATATAATATAAATTATATATGAATATAAACAATATATATACACACATATAAATATTTTAAATATATATATATACACATGTATGTTTCTGTATTTATATATACATCATAAATATACACAGTACACATATATTTTGTAAACAAAAACTTTTATTTTGGATGTGATTAATCGCGATTAATCATTTGACAACACTAACAAAAACAATTTTTATATGTCGACCATGCAATTTTTTTTTGTTTTCAGAAACTTTTTAGCCTGACATTCATCTCACATTTTTATGTTACAGTTTATTTCCAAATGTTCAGAGAATATTCAAATGTAACATTCCGATAATGTTTGCAAAATGATAAAATGGAACATTCACATTACCAACGTTCTTTTGTTAGCTGGGATTCTACTTAAGCTAGAGTATCATAATTAATGGTGTAACTTTCTTTGTTTGGCAAAATATTTTGACACACCTCTCAACAGTTGTTTGGTTCTCTACCTCATCCGGATTCAAAATGTGGCTCTCGGTTTTGCTGGCCTGGTCTTTGATACAAGACAATAGAGTATTTCCTTGCTTTATAGCCAATTTTAGCTCGTCCTGTGCAGAGAGATGGAAACGTGGCATATGAATGCTGAAAGAATTTGCATATGCAAAATATAGTAAATCATGATAAATACAGGTCATGTTTTGTTGTTCCACACAATGTTAGAAACGGTTCCCAAGGTCACGGAACCGATAAAAGATAACTGACTAATTCCACACACACACATATATATATATATATATATATATATATATAAAAAATAACTATAATAACACAGATTAAACAAATCATATGACAAAATTACAAACAACATGAACTACTGTTTCATAAAAGTGATGAGCTACCTTGAGCTTATCGTGGTTTTCGGTGTGTGTGATGAGCAAGTCTTTGGTGCACTGCACGTCATTGGGAAGTTCAGTTTCTGCTAGGTCAGTTCCAAACTGCTGCAGCATCTGTGCTGTGCTCTTCACGGTTAACGCAAAGTTCTCAATGGCCTAGGACACAACATTTTAACACAGTCTGAATAGATAATATAAATGGGAGCAGTCAAAAGGTTACATATCTTGCTTAGACAAAACTGAGCCTATTTATTTTGCACTGTGCATACAGTACATTTATGTTTTTGTGTCTTTTACATAAAAACACTTACACTTGAAATACGGACTACTTTGTCGATCATCTTGGTACTTTTCTGGACCTTGAACGTGGTGGTTACCTTGCTGTCTATGGGAGGGTCAGAGAGCCCTCAGATTTCATCAAAAATATCTTAAATTGTGTTCCGAAGATGAACGAAGGTCTTACGGGTTTGGAACAACACGAGGGCGAGTAATTAATGACACAATTTTCATTTTTGGGTGAACTAACCCTTTAACAGTCGGCCTGACAACGTCAGACCACCCATACAATGACTTTCACAGGAACCTTAGCCTTTTTATAAACTGTGGTAGCAAACTTCATAACTTTTGAGTTCCTTAAAATATGCATGCAAACATTTTACAGGGCATGTATAGTAAAAACTGTTGTGAGGAAAGTTAAAAGAATATTCTGGGTTTGACAAGCTCAATCGATAGCATTTGTGGTTGTTTTGACTCATCACTCATTTCCTTTGAATAAAAAAAAACTGAGGTTATAATGAGTCACTTGCAATAAAAATAAAAGGGGCCCATTTTTAGAGGATTTAAAAGCATACACGTGAGGCTTTTAATTTTATAAAAGCATTTCCATTTATTCTTCTGAATGCTTTTGTATAATTAGAGCTGTAAAACAGTTGAAATCCTCGTTTTTACAGTCTTTTTAAGGTTTTAGAGTTGATGGTGTTACATTGCAATGGCAACAAAGTTATAAAATTGGATATAACTTTACACAAAATAGCTTAGTAAACAATTGTTTACACTAAAATCATGTCATCACACTAAATTCACTCATACTGTTCACGGCTGTACTATTAAAACAATGGAAATGAATGGGGTCAATCTGTAAACATTAAAATACTCATTGTAAATGCCCCACTGATTTTTATGACTAACTATCTAACTCATCTGCAGATGACATTTTGTGAAATAAGTACAAGTGCATCCGGAAAGCGCTTCAATTTTTTCACATTTTGTTATGCTATGTTTCAGCCAATTCATTATTTTCCTCAAAATTCTACAAACAATACCCAATAATGACAACGTGAAAGAAGTTTGTTCGAAATCTTTGCAAATTTATTAAAAATAAAAAACGAAAAAAAAATCAGATGTACATAAGTATTCACAGCCTTTGCCATGACACTCAAAATTGAGCTCAGGTGCATCCTGTTTCCACTGATCATCCTTGAGATGTTTCTACAACTTGATTGGAGTCCACCTGTGGTAAATTCAGTTGATTGGACATGATTTGGAAAGGCACACAATGTACATAAGTATTCGCAGCCTTTGCCATGACACTCAAAATTGAGCTCAGGTGCATCCTGTTTCCACTGATCATCCTTGAGATGTTTCTACAACTTGATTGGAGTCCACCTGTGGTAAATTCAGTTGATTGGACATGATTTGGAAAGGCACACACCTGTCTGTATAAGGTCCCACAGTTAACAGGGCATGTCGGAGCACAAACCAAGCCATGAAGTCCAAGGAATTGTCTGTAGACCTCCGAGACAGGATTGTATCGATTGTATCAATAAATCTGCAAAGATTTCAGCATTGAAGGTCCCAATGAGCACAGTGGCCTCCATCGTCCGTAAATGGAAGAAGTTTGGAACCACCAGGACTCTTCCTAGAGCGGGCTGCCCGGCCAAACTGAGCGATCGGGGGAGAAGGGCCTTAGTCAGGGAGGTGACCAAGAACCCGATGGTCACTCTGACAGAGCTTCAGCGTTTCTCTGTGGAGAGAGGAGAACCTTCCAGAAGGCATCAAGCTATGGGTATGTTTTTCAGCGGCAGGAACTGGGAGACTAGTCAGGATCGAGGGAAAGATGAATGCAGCAACGTACAGAGACATCCTTGATGAAAACCTGCTCCAGAGCGCTCTGGTCCTCAGACTGGGGCGAAGGTTCATCTTCCAACAGGACAATGACCCTAAGCACACGGCCAAGATGTCCTTGAGTGGCCCAGCCAGAGCCCAGACTTGAACCCGATTGAACATCTCTGGAGAGATCTGAAAATAGTTGTGCACCGATGCTCCCCATACAACCTGATGGAGCTTGAGAGGTCCTGCAAAGAAGAATGGGAGAAACTGCCCAAAAATAGGTGTGCCAAGCTTGTAGCATCATACTCAAAAAGACTTGAGGCTGTAATTGGTGCCAAAGGCACTTCAACAAAGTATTGAGCAAAGGCTGTGAATACTTATGCACATGTGATGATTTTTTTTAATTTTTTTTTTTTATACATTTGCAAAGATTTCAAGCAAACTTCTTTCACGTTGTCATTATGGGTTATTGTTTGTAGAATTGAGGAAAATAATTAATTTAATCCATCTTAAATCTATAACATAACAAAATGTGGAAAAAGTGAAGCGCTGTGAATACTTTCCGGATGCACTTACTTATATGTGCACACTGCAGCACAAACTTCATTTCCTTAACATCAGAAAAGACGTAGCATGCAGATGATAATCTCATGCACCAGCATATGCAACAGCTGTAGACACATGAATGTGTGAGAAAGTTGCATTGACTGAATTTCACACATTACAAGCAGCGATAAGGCACAGTGCAGGAACCTCAGTGTTTTTGTAACAATGTCCCCTGTATCTTCTAATGTGGTGTTAAAACAGGGTTAGACATTATCTGCATCCAATCTGTAGGTTAACACCCTTTCAGACATGCATAATACAACAGGGTGACAGGCTCTGTCAATAATTTAGTGAATAAGTGATCATGGTTACAAACGCTCCAGACGAGCCATGCGCATCGTATGGCGAATGAACGGACATGTTGAGGGTCCAGACAGACAGAAGCATGCTTACCGGTACCTTCAATTTGAAGTCATCCCTATGTAACCTCATACTGACATCAGCGATGGCCCTCTGGAGGAGACGTGAAGGTTTCAGAACCAGAACAAGCTGGAGATTTCCTGGAAAGGAGCCCTTTGGGTCATGAAAGTAAATTAAACATTCAAGTAAACAAAGATTTGACTTTTTTTTTGACAATTCTGAGACATTAACTATATATACCTTTGTTAATTTATTATATTTATAAAGGTATAGTATAATATAACATTTATAAAGGTGTAATATGTATAATATATATATATATATAATATACAAGCAAAAATACTTAAGTGGTAAATAAAACAAAGGTTTTTGAAGTATGTTTTACAAGTATATAATACTTCAGTTTTTCTACTCTAAAATTTCATTTTTAATTCAGTGTTACTTGAATTTTTTTTTTTTTTTTGCCGTTGTAATTGTGAAATTTACTAGCAATTCCTGAGTGAGAATTGTTTCAATGGCAGTTTTTTTTTTAGAGTATTTATATTACATTTTAAAATTAAATTACATTTGTTTAAAATAGAATGTGACATAAAACAGGTAACCTCCTCTGATAATAATAATAATAATGTTTATATGTATTCAGATTCTTTAGTGATTTAATTTGACAATTTAATAAAATAAAAAGAATATTTTGAATAATATGACCTATTATTATTACATTATTATTATTATTCAAAATATTGTTTTCATTTTATTAAATTGTAAAAATGAAATCACTAAAGAAAAATTACTATTGCAATAACACTCTTGTTGAATATAAAACTTACTGTAAGATAAAAAAATGAGTATTTAAAACTTGAATACACAAAGGTATTTTAAAAATAAAGTTCAAGTGTTGCTGTCATTGAAGCAAATACTAAGATTTTTTTAATGCTTATAATTTGTAAAAGAACGTGTGTGTGTGTGCATTTGAATAATATTCAAAATTGAAGTATTTTTAATAGTCCAACTGGACCCAGCTTGTTCGATTTCAGTTGATAGGCCAATCTATTGTATATCTTGATTCTGTGCATCATGTTCTTTTTTGCTCGGAACTGCATTGAGATCTGTAAACGTCATGTTAAAGTGCTGTTTTAACTTCACAAAGCTTCAGCAAGAGCCTGTACAAACCGCTATCCGTGTCAGAGAAGTGATTGCTGAGTTCCATTTGTCCTTCCTGCGGTCCAGGATGATGATGAAGCCAATGCTAGCGGCATCCATGCTGAAGGATGAAGGACAGAAACACAGGTCGGGCATTGAAATCAAAACCATCAGACAGAAATCAAACAGAGAACTGCTTGTTCTTACAGTTGGTTTCACTACATATTTTGAAAATCTTTACCAATGACTATAAACCTTAGAAAAATAAATGAGGTTTCACCTTGGTATGCTGCTCAGGTATGTGACAACATTAACAAAATCCTCATCTGACACCTCATTAAAACTTGAGAACTCTGGGAAGGTGATGATGGGAGATCCGTCTTTTCCTCTTCCTCCTGTAAAAGTGTCATGGACTTTAGTGCCTAGTTAATTCATAGTTATCAAACCTGAGGAAAATAAGTTTTAGCATGTTAAATGGCACTCCGGCACTTTGTTTACACACTGTGTGTGTGTGTGTGTGTGTGTATATTTATTTATGCATTTATTTATTTCCAATTTCATTAGGTGTCATGATTGGCGCACAGTCTCTGTGTGCACCTAAACTGAAACTATACACCTTGTGTGAAGTCACATGCAGCAAAAACCAGGTTTGAGAACATTAAAACCATGACCTAAAGATTTGATTTATTTATTTAACAGTTCTGACATTAAACATGTAAACCCCATGAAACCATATAAACACTTGCAACCTATTCTAAGTCTTTCAAACGTTTGAAAATAATTGAAAAAGTAATTAAGTGATATTATTTATATTTATATTTCATATATATATATATACATGGACTTTAGTGCCTAGTTAATTCATAGTTATCAAACCTGAGGAAAATAAGTTTTAGCATGTTAAATGGCACTCCGGCACTTTGTTTACACACTGTGTGTGTGTGTGTGTGTGTGTATATTTATTTATGCATTTATTTATTTCCAATTTCATTAGGTGTCATGATTGGCGCACAGTCTCTGTGTGCACCTAAACTGAAACTATACACCTTGTGTGAAGTCACATGCAGCAAAAACCAGGTTTGAGAACATTAAAACCATGACCTAAAGATTTGATTTATTTATTTAACAGTTCTGACATTAAACATGTAAACCCCATTAAACCATATAAACACTTGCAACCTATTCTAAGTCTTTCAAACGTTTGAAAATAATTTAAAAAGTAATTAAGTTATATTATTTATATTTATATTTCATATATATATATATATATATAGTTCCTGGGGTGGGGGGGTCCCGGACCTCACATAAGCATTAAGGGACCCCACATAAAGCCCCAAAAAATGAACTTGGGCGGGGGCTCCCCTGGTTTTTAAAAAAAGGTTTTCTGAGCGATAATGAGGGGGAAAAAAAGAATCATATTTAATTTAAACAAACCCAAAAATAAAAATATGACAAGAGATTAAAAGAAACGTGCTAAGTTTGCTATGACGTTGATTTCTGTGGAGAAACGTATAGTTTTTATTTATTTATTTATCATTTATTTATTTTTGAAGGGGGGCGGGGGTCTGGTTAGGGGGACCCCCCAAGAGCTTTGACACAATTCGAACCCTGGTTTCTGTGCCATCAAACCTAAACAGAAACTACACACATTGTGGGAAGATGCATGTATGAGTTGGTGTGAGTCATTATGACCTACATAAGGTTTTTTTTTCAAAAAACAATGAAGTTTCATTTCATTTCATGAGTTTCATTCATTCATGGGACATGCTTCTGACATTATCATTGATTCTTAAGTATTCACCACATCCTTCTACGTTTTATTTGACTTAATATATTTAAATGTATTATTATATGTTTTTATTTATTTATTTTATTTTGTTTAGAAAAATAAGAACCACAGCTCCTTTCAACCACAAGGGGGCAACAGTGGAATCAGAGACATCCATTGAGTTCAGACACATCAATAGAGTATTATACATACAGCACTGTTTTGAAAATGTTTGTTAGCTAGCTAACAAAAAATCTGACTCATAAAGTTAATAAAATTAAGATAATAAAATTAAACGGTTTACAAATATTGTTACATATACCGAATTAATAAATTTTTATGCTCACATACATTTACATTCTTTATGATGCTATGTAAATTCATTAAGTTAAAAATTACGGTTTATATTTTTGAGTCATATGATCAATTACATTTTAATTTTACTTGATACAATTTAATATGGAAGGGACAATGAAATATTGAAAACCTTTAGTTAATATTCTGTATTTTTTAACATATACGGTCACATTTTTACCGTAAAATGTGTTTGAAATTAAATACCCCTAAGACCCCTGCTGTAGATCACACAATCTAATCTAAAATTCCTCTAATAACAGATTATGGTATCATTTTTAAATGATTCAAATAATTTTAGCAAACTGTTCTCCAGTGTGAATATGTAATCGCCTCTTTAACAGGGATTCTTCTCATTGTGCTCATTCCTGAGGGCAGTTTGAAGAAAGATGTGTTTGTTTGCAGTAATGAGGCAGATCCACTCAGAGGTCATATGTCCATCCATTTTTAGACTTGCCGCAACTCTTCACTTGGGTGATGTCTAGGTTACTCTTTTAATAGTTTACCAGTAAAGAAATAAAGTTTCCAAGTGTAGACAAGGAAGTGCGCGTTTCATTTCCATTTATATTTATAATATGCAAATCAAGCCACAAAACCCTCCAGCCCACATCCACAGTCTTATTTGGAACATCACTGGAAAAACTTCACCCACCTTGTGGTTGAATGACTTCTCTTGAAAATTATGGCTTATATTGGACACCTATAAAACCAGATATAAAGAACCTGTAGCAACTCCTGGTGGATAGTTTTTTTTTTGTCTCTTTTGATTTAGCAATCCCATACCTAGCAACCGCATAACAATACACTAAAAACGGCTCTGAACACCTTAGTCACCATATAACGAGACCCTGCCAGCCATCAACAACACCTCAGCATTGTGACAAAGCAAGAAGCAATCTTCAGAAAATGTAAAAATCCCATATATTTTCAGAGGTAAAAACAAATTATCATCATAATCTGGTAAATGCATGTTTATATTTAAATGAATGAAATCTAAATAAATACACATATATAAGTTTTGATATATTTACGGTAGGAAATGTACAAAATATCACCATGGAATATGATCTTTACTTAATATCCTAATGATTTTTGGCATAAAAGAAAAATCGATCATTTTGACCCATACAATGTTTTTTGGCTATTGCTAAAAATATACCCAAGCGACTTAAGACTGTACACACACACACACACACACACACACATATAAAATAAACAATGTAATAAAAATAAATAAGAAAAAAATCCATCTATCTATCTAGCCATGCGCAAACATATATGCAAGTGAAAATACACACACACACACATATTCATATGTCCTCCTGGCTTTGTCTCGCTTGAAAAGAGGCTAATTGTTTGATGCGTGACTTCTGACCTGATTACTTTTTATCTTCACTAGTCAACGAGACACATTTGAAGTCTATTCTATTACATTTCTGGTTGTCCCCTGTGATTCACAGAGTCCTAATGGACGACACCAAGCTTTTCAGCGGAAAGCAGCACTTGAGGAGCCAGCTAAATAGATTGCACAAAGTATGCTGGGATTGTTTTTCTCTGTAACATTATGTAACTGGTGCAGTTTTGATGGCTGGTGCAGGCGTCTTGGCAGATGAGGAGACAGGGAGGCAGGCCAGGCCTCAGGAGATCTGACTGGGTTGGGAAGGAATGGAATAGCTCTCCAAGGAGCACCGAGTCTGTAGTCGCGATGTCCCTCCCACTTACATCAGTTCAGTGTGTAAGTTTTTCCACCCTGTTTTCAGAGAGCTCTGCTTGTACTGAATATGGTAAACACTGCCGTTTTATTAGTTAATATTAATTGTTTTGTATAGTCAATTATCCTACAGTACCACCTGGCAACTTCATGACCAAGGCTTGATCAAATTAACTAAAAATAGAGTCAGTTACATTTTATACGTGCCAGTTGTCACCAGTTGTTTATATCTTGAGTGGTTGCCTAATTGTTTCATTTTCATTTGAGACATATTAAGCAGGACTGTGGCGTAGCCTAGTGGTTAAAGACCGGAGCTGATAAACAAAGAAGTTTCAGTTTCAAACACGGTGTAAAAAAGAAAAGAAAAAAAGTCAAATGAATAGTTTTAAAAAGTTAGAAAAAGTTAAAATAAATAAAGAGTCATGGCCTGTAAGAAATATTTATGGCTGTTATATTTTCTCAATTCTCAAGTCAGTGTGACTAAAAGTTAATTTTGGATGCTGGGTTCCACAAGCAAATCACAAAGGGAGATTCACCAAGGTGCCCTTGGATATTTCTCGATTCGTTATTATATAATACGCATCATGAGAAAATGAGACCGCAGAAGTCTATTTTCTCTGATTTTACGTGCTAATGAGCATCTGAGGAAATGGAGAACTGGGAATTGTACAACAGTGCTGACATGAGTGAGTGTGATTCGCCAGCATTAACCACCACCACAGAAACCTGACCCACATTCATTCTCACAAATAAGAAAGGGTCAAAGTTCAAAAGCATCACCAATAGCTATAGAGAAGGAAAGTAAATAGCTTTTTAAAAAAAAAAAATATTTTTTTTTATCTCAACCTGAAGAGCAAACAGACATATTCATTTCTCACCTGAAAGAAGAGCAAACTGCCTGTGAAGTTGTTCAATTACGTCGACCGCCAGTAACGGCCTGATCTCCTGCTGCATAATCTCATCTGTGAGGAAAGACCAGAGAGCACAGGAGCATTAGAAATCACTGCAACATGCATATAATTCTACAAAAATCACATTCAGGATATCAGTAAGATACAGAGTCACGGGGGGCATCAGTAGCCCGACCCTTCAGAGTGACCGTCTGCTCTGGAAGGAGTTTCCCCTCTACAGCTGCTTCCTTAGAGACGACCTTTAGCCATCAACACAGCCTCTGGTTTGTATCCGTTCATCAGGAAAGCGCTCCTTCAAACAAGCCATTCTTTTATGCCCTTGGCTTTACAAAAGAGCGCTCGAGTGCTTCTATTCTCTACTGATCTACTGAGGGTCACCCTAAAGCCCAATGAAGTCTGTAGACGAACAAAAGTTCCTCTGTACACGTAAAAGACTGCATTAACATTGACTTCTCTTTATCAGACCCTGTTAAGTCTTGTGAGGAAACTTGCTGTGGGCTACAAACAATGCCGATGAGTTACTACAGAAATTTTGGGATGTATTCGGGATGCGCAGATGTTAGGAAGTCTGGCAAGTTGAAGTTAATATCCTGAAATCACTAGTCAAAATTTTGATAGGCAGCATGCCGTAAACAGCAGAACAACCTCGCCGACAGAAATGAGCATGTTTCGAGACTTTTTTTTTTTTTTGGAGCGTGTTCTACGGGAAGAACAATGTGCGTCAAGGAGCATGTGAAAACCAGATGTTATCAGCTGGCTGTGTAGTCGAAACCATTGACATGTCCATGAATTACAATAAGAAGCCAAAGACTTCCCCCGAGGAAAGTCACAGTAACCGGATCATACAGGACCACTCCTATCGACAGAAAAAAAAACAAACACTACTTTTTTTGAGCAATTCATAAAAAAGGCATGCAACAAATATCAGCAAAATAAAAATTTAATATGCAAAATGTGGAGAGATTTACTTGTTTTCATTCAACGATTGAACAAAATGTATTTTTATAGCCAACTGAAACTTAAAAATACTTTTACAGTGGTTTTATCATTTAATCTCAAATTCTCACAAGTTGCCTTCAAATTAACTTAAATTATCTTTTCGAATCAAATATACAAATAAATGTAACTTAAAATTGCAGATAATATAAATCAGTTTCTTCACCAGAAGAAGCCAGTTACGTGAGTTTAGGGGCAGGGCTATCTGTTTGCCAACCAATGGAAGACGAGAGTCTTCCACACTTCACATTTAAACAAAATTCTGCTTTTTACCAAGGATAAAATGTCATTGGCCTAAAAAGAACAAAGACCCCTGATCTAACACAACATCATCATTGTTTTTTTTAATTATTATTAAGCATTAAATTCCCTATGCAGCAGCAGGTTTTCTGTAGCAGGGCAGATGATGGTCAGCTTGCCAAGATATTAAACCACAGGGCACAGAAAAACAGCTGTCAGTTACAGGCTTAAGCACACGACACATATAAAACGCACACACAGTTCATGCAGACTCACGCTCCACTGCCTTCTGTGTTCAGTGGAACTGGCTAATTGTCAAACTAGACCACAAATCCCACTCTGACCCACAGAAGACTGTGAAATGTGGAAAAAAACCAACTAAAACCAATCCAAATACTCCTTACCTTAACTTAAAGGGATGATTTTAGAAAATACTTTCTCTTGTACCAGCTTAAAGGGATAGTTCAACCAAAAATGAAAGATTGATGTTTATCTGCTTACCCCCAGGGCATCCCAAGATGTAGGTGACTTTGTTTCTTCAGTAGAACACAAACGAAGATTTTTAACTCAAACCGTTGCAGTCTATCAGTCTTATAATGGCAGTCATGGGCTCCACGGCTTCGAGAGTATACGTACTCTGGCATAGTAGACAGATATATACAAGTAGATGCCTCATTAATGACTGTTTCTATGGGCCGCGATACATTCCAAAATGGCGTTCTAAAGATATTTAGAAGTACAGGTCATCACAATGGAAGACGATTTTGATATATCATCAGACAACGTGGAATTTTTTGCCCAACCATATTTATTTGACGTCACGCGCCGGATGTTGTGAACGCACTCAGGACAGTTGGACATTGCGGTGGATCAGAGGTAAAAAAAATATATAAATACTGTTCAGTTTCTTGTGTGTATGTTTTTTTTACTCTCAAAGTCGTGGAGCCCATTGACTACCATTATAAGACTGATAGACTGCAACGGTTTGAGTTAAAAATCTTCGTTTGTGTTCTACTGAAGAAACAAAGTCACCTACATCTTGGATGCCCTGGGGGTAAGCAGATAAACATCAAATTTTCATTTTTGGGTGAACTATCCCTTTAACATGCGGAAGAAAATATAAGATATTTGTAGGATAACAGCAACATTGGCTCAGCCAATAACGTGAGTTTAGGGGCAGGCTATCTATTTGCCAACCAATGGAAGACGAGAGTCTTTCACACGTCACATTTAAAAGAAAACTGCCTGAAGCACTGAACAATGTCTGAACTGCTGTTTTTAGCGGATTAGCACATTTCAGAAAGTTTTGTAGAGCTGCATCATCCAAATTTGCCCAAAAGCACTTCTAAAAGAAAAGGAAATGTTTTACAAACTGGTGAGTTTCTCAAAGAGACATTTCAATATGTTTTTAAGGATGCAGGATGAGTTTGCTTACATAACAAGCAATCATTCTTATATCCACAAAGCGTGGCAGAAAAAGATCACATTTCATAGAGCAGATTTATAATTGTATTAGTATTGATCACAATAACCCAAGGACGCATGATATGAGATGCTTTAAATACACTGGCCTTGGTTTATATACAGAAAGAAGCTTTGCTCAGGATGTCAAAAATCGAAGCGAAGTGAGGCTCTTAACTATGACCGCTTTAGTTTGTTTGATTATTGTGATTTGAATTTTAACCATTTCATCCAGAGATTCTATCATCTATCACGTTTCTTCAGTTGTGTTGCAGCTGCTGAACCAATGAAGAGAGGTTGATATTTGTGGAAAGACTCTGTATTGTCTCAACTCACTTTTTCCAGCCGCATGACTTACTGTTTTAAAAGAGTTTCCTCCATGGAGAACCGAAAGAACCTACCAGCTTCTAGCAAAGTCTCCATTGAGGGTTATGTATTAAAAAAATTTACATGTTTTGGAGTCCAGCTGGACGGAGCATGAACAGCCTGAGAGAACAACTATGTTTATGTTCCACATTTCCCCAAACGTTAGTGTTTTCAGCTCATGCCTTTCAATGCCTTTCCTTCCCACTGTGCGCCAGTTTAAAAAACTGCAGTGTTCAATGGAGATCTAAATCCCATATCGTTGGTCTGCATGGTCACAAAGAGCTAGACACACCTAAATTTATGTAAAGTCTTTCAACAGGGTACACCATGACCATTCACAAGAAGCATTATGTTAATTGTTCAGGCTTGTTTGCATTGGGCTGTCTGGGTAATTACAGAGCTTGTTAATCACTCAGCCCTTGAGCAGGAGTTCAACAGTCAGATGATCAAGTGTCAATCACCTGTGCCGTCCCCACCAGACAATACTGGCGTTTGTCCTAGCATGGGTCAGGATGTCAGAATCAATATGTTAAACTCACTTACAATTGCAATTGCTAAACACTCTAAACTCGCACACTTAGTTCAACACTGATTGCATTCACATGCAGTGAGGAGTTCATGCAGTGGGGAACACTGTGACCAAAATTAGCCGAGGGGCATGAGAGGACAGAAGGATTCCGAGGGTGGAGATCTGCAAAAATCCTTCCGTTAGTATCCAAAAGGCATAAGACGGGTGAGAAAAAAAGTCTCACAGCCAACAAGACCTAATTGTCTTATGATGGGTCAATGACATGATGTGCATTGTTCGTCAAATTAATATATTTTGAAAAACAAATCAACAACACTTGTATAAACATGATTTTAATTTCTGAATTATATAAAATTTTAAGTATAAAAAATTAAATGTATTTTAATGATTATTAAATAATATTAAAAAATGTATACATTTTTTGTATTAATTTTGTGGCATAACGCATTAAATGCATTAAAAGAATTCTTGGGGGGGAAACTTAGTTTGGCATAATCTTATAATATTTTGAGATTAGATGCTATAATACCTTTTTGAAAAACAAATCAACAATGCTTTTATAAACATGATTTTAGTTTCTGAATGAAAATACATTTTAAATTAAAATTAAATGTATTTTTAATTATTAAATAAATAATTTTTAATAATAATTTATTTATTATAACGCATTAAATGTATAAAAAAGAATTCTTGGGGGAATAAACTTAGTTTGGCATAATCTTATTATAAAATTTTTTTTGAGATGAGATGCTATAATACTTTTTTTTTTCCAAAACTGTTTGAAACAAACACAGATACAAAGAGTAAATCTCCACGAACTTGACATGTTTGAAACTACATTTTTCCTTATATAGGACAGTCTTTAAGATCATTGACCTTGATACCTCTTGTTCCAGGGCCATTGGTATGGAAAGCACCCTTGTGTACTGAGCAAAGACAAACTTTAATGGATTCAATCATCAACTGCTGGAATAGAAACCATGCACCAATCAGCTCTCAGAGGTTTCATCTTCCTTTTTCTGAAGCTACTCATGGTTTCATTCGGGGTCAATGCATCAAGGGTTGCAGTCAAACAGCGGACACTGATGCATATCATCATGTAAACAAATCCAGTTTGGACTGTAGGGGGTCTCAAAGTGGTTCCGAACATCAGCACCTACAGTGCACACTTTGAGAAATTTCTACCAGCTCTAGGTCGTTATACATGCTTTTCAATGAAACACTGAGCGACTATTACAGAATCAACACACTAGCTTCACTTCACAGCCTGTCTGAATCCCATTGGCAGACGTTTAAGGGGCGTCCACAGGACATCCAGTCCATTGTCCCGCTCTGCTTCCCTCTGATCTTTATAAATTAGTGCTGCTGTATGGCAAAGGAACTTCAAGACAAGCCTGAACAATTCAGTCTCAGGCAGCAAAATAAAATAATCATACAATCAAAGCCCTGTGAGCTTAATAATATTTGACAAGAAGGTCAATGGTTGCAGTAAAGCTTTATCAAAGGCTCTGCTGTTCACAAATGGGATCTAAATATTTTATGGCAGGCAAGACCCACAATCTATCATATTCCCCCCAAAGAAATCACTGAAAGTAGTGGAGGAAGTCCCAATGCTCCCAACACTCACACATACACCCACACACATGCATTTATATTGCTGTAGGCCTCTATTTAAAAGCAATACATCTTGGATCAGCCTCATATTGCTGGTATAAGTAGAGCATGTGCACATGATGTTGCCTAACCCCCACACCCCCCATTTATTTAATAATAAATAAATAAAATTTACATTTTTTAAAATTAGACTTAAAAAAAAAAAATCTTCTTTGTGCTCCACAGATGAAAGAAAGTCATACAGGTTTGCAAAAACCTAAGTAAATGATAATCAAATGTTCATTTTTGGGTTAACTACTGCTTTAAATAAAAGGATAATGTGAGCTGTTTGAAGTCCACACAAAACTGAGCATTCCAAAACAAATTCCAGCATACAGTATCTAAATCCCTCTCCATCTACATCCCTACGGAAAAAGAAGCCACCACACATGAATACAAATCAAAATGTTAGACAGGATCCTGTATCTGCCCAGAACAGCGCCAGTTCTAGGATTTCATAATCAGGGGGGTTTAGCTCTCAGTGAGAATGTGTAGCAAGAGACCTTTCTCTTTGTAAGTAAAAAGTAGCCTACCACTACTTAGCATCATTGTAATATCAGTCTTTCTGCAGTACAGTTAAAATCGGTACAGGCTACTGTTTAACTAATAGAAAATGGTCATATCAGTATTATTAACAACTGTTAAATAGGAAAAATAAATAAATAGTCTCAGATCAACAATAGATTAGATAGCTGATTAGATTTAGGGGGACTGAGCCCTCCTAAAAGGGTCTAGAATCACCCCTGGCCCAGAACAACAAAACCTCCCTTAAAATGATTAATGTCATGGACCGTGTCACCAGGAACAATCAAGACCTTCACCCCACAAGACAAGCAACAAACAAGTCATTATAAAGTGAGAGTGTGTTGTTTGGATTGTAAGTGTAGAGGCCTTTTTTCCACAAATAGAAAGCATTCAGAATCATTTTGTATTGTAATGAATGATGAAAACAGCCAACTGGCCTAATTCAGAACTGTTCGTGTAAAAACAACCACTATCCAGAGGACCCACATCCACAAAAATGTGTTTGACTAGGATGTTCAGATGTGGTCTGTGTAAAGCTCCGTCTGACCCTGTCTGGACAGGTGTGTTTGATTATGCCGGCATGCTTTAAAGGGGCTCTCGAGGGAGTCCGGTCATATACCACTCATGATCGGATTTAGTCTAAAAACTCTTTCCAGAAGGGAAAAACCTATATGGATGCAAGCAATGTCAGTTGTTTTTTTACTTACAGCACATTTTTGAAGCAACTTTTTTCTTTAGTGGCATAGGATGGAAACATCTGTGAGGCATCTGTACAATAGCCAAATAATTTAATTCAATGGAGATTAACAATAATAATAATAATAATAATAATAATAACATTCATATAAAATTAATAAAATATAAAAACACAAAAACGTAATTAATATAAAAATACACACATTTTTTTCTCTTGACTGTGTTATCAGTTCACATTACATACATAATTATGTTGTCATTCATAAATCAAAATAACAATATAATCATTATGTATTTGTATAAAATAATAATATAGAAAAATAAAACAATAAAAAAAACACACACACAAAACAAAAAATAAAGTAAAACTTAAATTTGATCCAAAGTAATGTGACTAACATGATATTTAAATACATATTTATTAAGGTCACTGTAATATTGTAGTGCAAAAAACAAAACATAAAAAAACAACTCTTCCAGAAAAAGTCCCATTTTAGAGGGCTTCCCCAGCCCAGCGGGAGCGCTGTCCTTAACCTTCACCTCCCTAGTCCTTAGATCCACCCAACTGTGCTTACAACATGCTGACCTATAATCACTGGGGAGCATTAATATAATTGCTCTGCCCTGGGTATTTTCCTGACGCGAACAGTGACGTGGCTGTACGTTTTATTCTCGCTTAGCCACCGACATCACATCCATGCAAGCTCACATCTGAGACGAGTAACGTGGTGTGGATGGATAAATCCATATTAGTGGTTCAGTCTGCACCTTGGTGACTTCAGCAGACCGTACTGTCTCGCACATAAAGGGCCAATGATTCATGACCCACGTAAAACCTGGGATTGAGTTTTGTTTTGACTGAGAACAAATATGTCAGCAACAACAAAACTCACGCATTGTCTGCGTTCAGAACAATCAAAGCACCACAGTGTGAGGAGAAAACAACAGTTGGAGTTTGTGTCCTGTACTTTATCAACCCAACACATCATGGCACTTGACTTTATTTTTGTGTTTCATTGAGAACGGACTTATTCACTGTTAAAACTAGAGCTGGCGGTGAGAGGCCCGCTGATGTGCTGCCCTCATCTCTCTTGGGTCATATCACAGGAATGCACCAGCTTACCGTCTCACACTCTCAACTCTAGACATGCATTATGAATGAGACTGTTCTCCTTTTACTGTAACCCACACAAAAGCACTGATGCTTACGCTACAAAAGGGAATATGGGCTCTTATAATAACCATAAATAAATCAACAAGCATGAAAATGAAAATGCCTCACTGATTCTAGAAAGATGGGACAAAACATGTCCAGTGATTAGTTTTGAAAACAGCAACATTTCTACTTTTTGAGATTAATCTCAGATTATCACTAGAACCTTTATAATATAAATTTTCTATTCCTTTTTACATGCTCTTTATTTTATGAAATTATATTATCACTCACTACCCCTAAAACCACCTGTGCTCAGACCACAAAATATTTTACAGAATAAAATATATTAAATATAACAAAACCTATATTTATATCAAATCAATCAATAATATTTAGATTGTAATTATAAAATTTTTGCACCAAAAGTTAAATCTATATCTCAAAACATGCTAAACAGATTATTCCAAAATAATATATTTTTAAATATTTATTTTGCGTTTTGTCTCAAAAAGAATAGGACAAAAAAGTGTGTTTTTCACGTACACTACCATTCAAAGGTTTGGGATTCTTTTAATGTTTTTGAAAATATTCTCTTACATTTACCAAGGCTGCATATTTTATTAAAATACAGTAAAAACAGTAATATTGTGAAATATTACAAAAAATTTAAATAAAATGCTGAGTTGCTGCTCAAGAAACATTTCTTATAAATGTTGAAAACAATTGTCCTGCTTAATATTTTTGTCTAAATATTAATATTTTAATAATAATAATAATAATAATTTGGTGAGTTTTAGGAGACTTTTAGGATTTAAAAGTCTTTACCCTCACTTTTGATCACTTCAATGTGTCCTTGCTGAATAAAATGATTAATTTCTTTAAAAAACATCTTATGCTATGTTCACACTTGGCGTCTTTTTTGAAGCTGTCAGTGTCTGTTTTACATTATAATCCTATGGAGTAAACCGTGTTTTCAAAAAAGTCCTGAGCGCTTTTTAAAACGCCACCGCCGGCGTCTTTTTCTGCAGCTCAGAGCGTCTTTTCAAGTTGAAAAAAAGTTCAACTTTTCTGAAAAAAATGCCCTACGTCAAGCGCCTTTTTGACAGCTGACCAATGACAAGCGAGTGGCGAGTCGTTTCCATAACAACAAAAACAACAAGAAAATGGAAAAGATAGCCGGTAGATTAGTTCGTACTAGTTTCGGAGCACAAGGAGTTGTATTATATGAGCACAAAACTGTATCTAACTTAGTCTAAAATATGCCACAAACCGTGCATCATTCAACCGGAGCTCCTGGACTAAATTGTTGTAAGCACCATACTGTTTCCTTCCCCGTATAATGTCGCGCACCCACAAACATCGTTGTGAACCGACATTCTCCTCCCCGTTAACTTCAAAAGGCAACGCAAGAGCCAACTTTTTACTCTTTCTCGACATTTCTGCAGCATATAGCGCTAGGCTACTGTTGCAGCTGTTGTTATAGCAACAAAAGACGCCCTCGGCTGCTATTTATAACCAAAACGCTGCCAGCTTTTTATTTTACTAAAAAAGCGCTCTTGTCAACTTTTTCTTGTCAAAAAAGACGCCAAGTGTGAACATAGCCT
>NW_015655715.1:583721-607482 GCF_001515625.1 Sinocyclocheilus rhinocerous | reverse complement strand
TATATTTATATTAATTGATATAAATACATTATGATCTATATATTTTTTACTTTGTGCTATAAGATCATAATGAAAACAACAATATAATCAATCAAAATAATATATTCATAATTTATCCATAAAATTACCATAAATATATAACATTTAAAAAAACATGTAAATTTATTTTTGCTTTGACTTTTTGCTATCAGTTCATTGTCTTCTTTCATGTCTGATAAAAACACTTTCATGTCTGATTGCTGACATCCACATCATTTACAGTTCCTCTTTTAAGCTCCAAGAATGCACCCAAACAAAACTGAATATGCAAAAACGACTAAAAACCAATAAAATAACCACACTTGCTCTGGCATTTCTATTTTCACAACAAAATTAGTCACAATGATGAATGAAGCGGCCAAACTGACCCAGCCGTTTAATCCTCTTTATGAGCGTCTGACGGTTCAAACACACACACACACACCATAACTTCAACTACACACATACAAAAAACTAAATTAAAACATCACACTTCTCTAGACAATGAAGTATTTTTTAGCTATAGTTGCATCAGAAGCAAACCAGAATGAAAGAGGAAGGTGGGGATGTATGAGGAAGACATACTTCTCCTCGATCTAACTAAAAACCAATAAAATAACCACACTTGCTCTGGCATTTCTATTTTCACAACAAAATTAGTCACAATGATGAATGAAGCGGCCAAACTGACCCAGCCGTTTAATCCTCTTTATGAGCGTCTGACGGTTCACACACACACACACACACACACACACACACCATAACTTCAACTACACACATACAAAAAACTAAATTAAAACATCACACTTCTCTAGACGATGAAGTATTTTTTAGCTATAGTTGCATCAGAAGCAAACCAGAATGAAAGAGGAAGGTGGGGATGTATGAGGAAGACATACTTCTCCTCGATGCTAATTCAGTCTCCAGACACACTTTCAGCAAATGATGGTACGACTCCATTTCCCCGGCCGAGATGCGGACCAAGGAGAAGGACGCTCTGCGTGTGTACCGCCCACATACCGAGCAGCGGGACGGGATGGTCTGATAGTGTTGGGAGACGTCCATACTGCAATACAAACTCAGAATACCCCTGCTCATGCCCAACCTGCCTCACTACAGCTCGCTGGACGACACGCTAGCTGTGTAGCTCCTGTGAATTGTAAGATCACAGAAGAGTAAGAACTGAACAGAGTAAGTGGACAGAAGCATTGCTGTCTCTGGATTAAGAGAACTATTCTAGTTCACTTCTCCAGTGGTGGATATACTTACACACACACCTTCACCTGAGAGCACAGTCGCTCCCACAGAACGGTCAATACACAACATCCTAACACACACCCACTTCCCTATCTGAACAAGAACATACTATTTTTTTTTTTAACGGTTTACCTTATCTATCCCTAAAAGGTGCATATTAGTACCTTAAGAGTAGTTGTATGTACTCTTAAAGTACTACTATAAACCTTTTATAGGTAAATAAGCTACAAAGTTGTCACTTTAAGTGTGCTGCCCCAGTGATAAGCTGTTGTTTCCCTAAAGGTACAATTTTTGCACTTTTTTTTCTGAGAGTGTATTTTAGTTAATTTTATTTATTTATTTATTTAATGTTAGAATTAAAAAAATGAAATAAATACAAAATAAATATTTAATATATTTTTTTAAATTATTCATATTTAGCAGATGTCTGGACAATATTATATAATATATAGCTAAGTAACAATTTAATAAAGTAAAGAATATTAACCACATAATAATCTCAATGAATTGTAAATCATAATCACCTTCTTACATTTCAAAATTCTTAAAGGGGACATCAGATTATATTTTCTTCTTGTTTTTAGCTTTTTTTTTTTTGCATTCAGTTAAGTATCTGGCCTGTCTGCCAGCTCAAAAAAGCTGAAAAGAAAACATGCAGCCAGTTTGTTATGGGCTGTCTGAGTCTGAAACTGTCATCCAGCGAGCTGTTTCAATACGCAGCCGGTTTCTACATAGATAGCTAGCTATTAGAATAAGACCGAGCCATTTACAGAGTCCAAGGCAGCAATTGTCTTGTGTTGACACGCCCCACAGAAGAGAGGGGCGGGGTGAGCAGTAGCTCATTATCATTTAAAGAGACATGCACCGAAACGGGTCGCGGTGAACAGAGGTAAAAAGGGTGTTGTTTTACACGACCATTGACAAATTTTAACCAAAGTATGTTACCGACATTTCATGATGACCGTAAAGAATTATACCAACTTGTGGAAAATGGGCATCCGATGTCTCTTTTAAGACAACATACATTTTGACTCGGATTAGATTTATGCTTAAAACAAGAACAAACAATTTGACTAACTTAAAATCTAATTTTATATAAAATTTTGGTTAAAATTGAGTTTTATGAAACAAGAAAAAAAATCAATTTTCTAATAGTGCAAGAAAAACAATTCTCTAAAGATATATTCTCTGAACTCAGCAATCTTCAGTGAAAAATAGAAAAACTTGGACTTTGAAACAAATTTCACATTGTAATTATTTGTGAAATTTACTTTACTTTTTTTTTTACAGCGTATGCAATGTTTTTGCAGGATTGTTTTAAGGATGTTATGATGTTTTTAGTGGAAAATATTACTGATAATAAGAAAATAACTTTTGCAGTGCATACTTTGTATCCTCTGCATGATAATTCATACTGCCTCTAGAGACTTTCTGCAGCATACAGTACTCTTGGCCGAGTGTGTGTGTGTGTGTGTGTGTGTGTGCTATTCTTGTGCGTGCTTTTACTAAGTGAGCTCATTGTGGTACAGAGTCTTAATATTTCTCCCAGTAATTAAATTTTATCCTCATTTACTCACTCTAATGTAATTCTAAACCCATACATGGAACACAAAAGGAAAAATGACCAGTTTTCCACGTAATAAAAAAAGGTCGGTCGCTCAAGCTCCAACATGACAAGACATAAAAAGAAAGAGGTTCATCCATCCTAGTCCATCCTAGTAGAAATGTCCGATTCATGACTTTCCGTATTTGTTAGTGGCTTTGGAAAAAATCATCTGCTAAATGAATAAATGTAAATAAATATTTCTTTTGAATCAGATCTTATAAATGAATCCGTTTACAAAATTGAACTGAATGATCAATCATCTGACTCAATGATTCAATTGCAGAAGTTGACTTCTAAGAAGATTTTTATATTTTTATTAGAGATGCACCGATCGATCGGCCAGGGATCGGAATCGGCCGATTTTCCTCATGATCGGCCTGGATCGGTGTTCCGTCGGTCAGTCTCACTTCTTTCAGATTTCGAGCCGATCCGTTTTGTTACCAGCGGCACAGGCAATAACGTCAGCCGCGCATTCTCGCTCTCTTCTCTCCGACGACCCCTTCTCTCTCACACACATCTCATTCGCTCCAGCTAAAGGGATAGTTCACCCAAAAATGAAAGTTCTGTCATCATTTACTCCCCCTCAAGTAGTTTCCAAACCTGTATGAATGTTGTATATGCTGTCAATTATAGTTCTTAGAAAGAAAATCGGAATCGGCAAAAATCGGTATCGGCAGATCACACTAACAAAAAATCGGAATCGGTCAAGAAAATTGCAATCGGTGCATCTCTAATTTTTATAATATTTTATGGCATGTTTTGTCATTTTGGAGCTTGACAGTCCCAGTCCTCATTCACATCCATAAAACGGACAGGACATTCTTAAAAAAATAACAAATAAAAATCACAAAAATAAAGTCTGTTTGGAACAACATACTGGGTGAATAAACAATAACAGACTTTTCATTTTTGTCTGAACTTTATCCATTTAAAAGCTTCTGACTTTCTTCCCCTTGACCTTCATGTTAACCACAAACAGAACTTTCTTATCTGTATCGGACTAAACGAAACTCCTGAGCAGGATTACGAAGAAGTAAACAGTTCTGAATCAATGGAATAACTACTGGCACATTTTTTTCTGGTCACATTGCTGTGTGTGTAATCATTATTAAGCCCATAAACCTCTTTTTCCCCCCAGAAACACCTCACAGCTCCCAACCAAAGCCAGCCGAGCTGTAACTCTCTCAGAAATGTCTCCTTATATCATTCTCAGAAATACAGACGATAAACACAAAGTTCGTCCTCAGGCACAAATGCTCTTAAAATCTGCTTGAAAAGACAGAATGCTGACTTACACATAACTGAACCCATTGTGCTGACGGTCCCGTGCCACGCGAGAGGTCCCAAGAGCAGCGGAGACCCACAGACTCCCTCACTCCGTGTGTCTCCTTCAGGTCCTGTCTTACTCCCGTATGTCTACAAAGATGTTAACAGAGGTGCATGTGCCTCTGAAACGCAGGTAACACATTGACATGCTTTCTACAAATAACTCTGAGAATGCCAGAAGCACCAGTAGTTTCCTCTTCCTCTCTCTCCCAGTGAGACATTCATCACTGCACAGCACTCTGTGGTTAAAGTACGTCAGGAAGAACTTCTCACAAACACAGATTCCTTTCCCCCTCTCCACCCCAAAACAGAGCCCTGCTACACACACACATAAACCCCTCCCCGCAACCCTCACACATGAGACGGCATCATGTGGCACTGACTGTTAAATCTAACCTGAGGACTCAACTTTTTTCAGTCACTTTCACAGTGGAAAACAAATGTAACATGCTAAATTGAGAAGCAAAAAGTGGGAAACGAACCCAAAGAGTGATTCCATGCTTGTTTGAGCGCTCACTTGTAGGTGAGCTAATGTTTTATGGATAACTTCAGACATTCCTGTGGATGGAAACCTGTGCATGTAAAATAAGGCACACTTTTACTGTCTGGATCTCCGGAAATCACAGTCAGTCTGACACACACTCAAGAACAAGCTCAGTTGCAAGAATATATGGAATGTCTTTGAACTGAGAAAATAACTGTTTGAAATAATTCATTGTAATTACCGTTTTTCAAAAAGGTACACTCAAGCTGCATGCTAACATACAATAACTGCCTGAAAACTATCGTGATCTTTGGTGCAAGGGGGTCAGTGAAAATTATTATTATTATTATTATTATTATTTAATACAGTTATAATTTAATATCATGGCATTAATAATTAATTTTATTCTATTGACATATACATAGTTTTTAAAAATGTTATAATATTAATATATTATTATTATTATTATTATAAATTTACAGATTTTATATTATGCCATTTATAATTTTATTGGCATAATTAAATTTCTGTTATTGACTTGCCATAGTTTTACTTTTTTACATCACTATTATTATTATTGTTGTTGTTGTTGATTATGTCATTCTTATTTACAAAAGTGATGATGATGATAATAATATTAAAGATACAGTCCCAACCACTAATATTGGCACCCTTGGTAAATATGAGCAACGGTGGCTGTGAAAATAAATCTGCATCGTTTATCCTTTTGATCTTTCATTCAAAAAAATTCACAAAATTCAAACCTATCATTGAAGTAAAACAATGGAAAGTGGGGGGAAAATCTTATTATGAAATAAATGTTTTTCTCTAGTTCACATTAGCCACAATTATCGGCACCCAATTAATGCAACATTCTTTTCCCAAGATATCAGCTCTGAGTTTTCTCAGCTCCATGCTGGTGCTTCTTCTCTTCAGTTCACCACACTCATTTTCTATAGGGTTCAGGTCAGAGGACTGGGATCATGGCAGAAGCTTCATTTTGTGCTCAGTGAGACATTTATGTGTTGATTTTGATGTTTGTTTTGGATCATTGTCCTGATGGAAGATCCAACACCGGGCCATAATACGATTTCTAACAGAGGCAGTCAGGTTTAGATTTTATCTGTTGGTATTTGATAGAATCCATGACGCCATGTATCTGAACAAGATGTCCATGACCTCCGGCAGAAAAACAGGCCCACAACATTAAAGATCCAGCAGTATATTTAACTGTGGACATGGGGTACTTTTTATCCCTGTTTGCACCAAACTCATCTGGTGGGTTTGGCTGCCAAAAAGCTCTTTTTTTTTAGTTTAATCTGACCATAGAAGCCAGTCCCGTTCAAAGTCCCAATCACATCTGACAACTGAATATGCTGGAGTTTGTTTTTGGATGAGTGAAGAGCCCCATTTGGCCCCATTTGATTTCTGAGAACTAGACTACGCCTGACTTTGATCCGGAAGGAGAACTTCCTGTATATCTGAGCAATCTAACCTAGACAGTGTGAGAATAAAATATTGATTGACATGAGCGCAGCATTGAAGCTATAACAGATATTATACAGAGCAGCACACAAAAGCAGACGGGGCGAGGAGAGGAGGGAGGGAAGGAAGTACAATGACCTTCCTATTGTTCACCTTTTTGGATTTGCTGTTGAGCGTCACTGCTCACTGCCGCTGTTTTATTGTGAGTCCAAGTCTTTGGAGATACTGTCACGCTGATAGCAGCTTGAAATAAAGCCCAGTTCAAGGATTTTGGGCTGTATATAGAATTTGACGGGTCAAAATGCAGTCAGGAACTAAGCATAAACTACTAAAACACACAGACAAAAAATGTAAGATGTAATTGCGTATTTTATTTTGTTATTTTATGTCATTGATTCAGTTTCTTTAAAACCTTTTAGAGCACAAAATGAAGTTTGGTCTCTTTAAGACAGCTTGAAGCATAAGTTAAGACAATGAGTTTTGATATATTACAGCCATACGCTAAAAGTTTGAGGTGAGTAAGGTTTTTTTTTAATTATTATTAATACTTTTTAGCAAAGATCAAAAGTGACAGTAAATACATTTCAAGTGTTATAAAATTTATTTTTCAAATAAACGCTGTTCTATTCTATACACCAAAGAATCCTGATGAAAAAAAATGAAGAATTTCCACCAAAATATTAAGCAGCTCAACTGTTTTCAATATTGATAGTAAAAAAAGCAGCTTTCCTAAAGCACCAAATCAGTATATTAGAATGATTTCGGAAGGATCGTGTGACACTGAAGACTGAGTAATGATGCTGAATATTCAGCTTTGCCTCACAGGAATAAATTACATTTTAAGATCTATTAAAATAGTCATTTTAAATTTTAATAATATTTTACAATATGACTGTTTTACTGTATTTTTGATCAAATAAAATCAGCCTTGGTGAGCATAATGAACTTCTTTCAAAAACATTAAAAAGTCTTACTGACATTAAACTTTTGAAAGATAGTGTATAGAAAAACAGGTTCTGTGAAAAATACTGTTATGATATACAATGACATGAATTGAAATTTCAACTGATTTGTGTTCAGAAATTCAGACAATGTGTGTGTGCTTAAGCTTGTGGGTGTGATGCTGTGTGTGTGTGTGTGTGTGTTTTATCTCTGTACCAGTGCCCAGTATTTGGCTTGTTTCTGTTAATCCCTTTATCCTGATTAGTTTAGGATGACTGAATAACATTGTTTTTTTTATTATTTTAAACAACTTTTAAGCAGCAGTGGAGTCAGAATGACTGTCAGATTAAAGCGTAGACTCTCAGAGGGAAGTCAGTCTAAATAATAAAAAAAAAAGAACAAAACAAAAACAACTTTGTTGTAAAGTCATAAAAAGGTATTCATAACATTAAAAACCATTCAAGTCTTTCCTAACATTGCAGTAATGTTGTTATGATGTTGTTTAAACCTTTTTTTCCACCATGTACTATGTTTAGCATCACCAAAGTGTCAAATTTTTGCCATATTCTTCTTTAAAAAAGGGTAAAGGTGAAATATACCCCAATGTCGCCAATATTTTTTCTTATTAAACTTGCATTTAAAAGTGGTCGGTAAAATTGTTTAAATGTTTTTGAAAGAAGTCTCTTATGCTCAACAAGGCTGCATTTATTTAATCAAAAATAAAGTAAAAACAGTAATACTGTGAAATATTATTTTCTATTGAATATATTTAAAAAATTTAATTTATTCCTGTCTTCAATCACATGAAAAAAAATACTACCAACCCCAAACTTTTGAAAGGTAGTGTAAATATGAAGATCAGCTAATATATGCAAATGTACACTGTGTTAGGCTCAGATGCTGCTGTCTTATAGAACGCTTAACTGCTCATCCGGCATGTTAAATATTCATGAGCTCGATATCCAGAAATGAGCAATTTATCACTCAGCTTTGAAATGAACACGAGAGTGATGTCATATGTGACCAATCAGAGAGCAGAACGTAGATGTTTAGTCATCTTGCTATTACAGGGCCGGATGGCCACATCTGTGACTCACTCAGAGAGGCCGATACTCTGACGAATCACCAGAGATGCCGCTAATGCTGATTTCCTCTCAGCAAAACAGAACCAGAAATAACTCTTGTATTTTTCTATTGTTTGTTCAAAACCAAAGGCAGGTTTGAGAGGCCGTCCAATAAGTTTGAATTTGAACATTTGGATATTTCAAACTTCTAGTTTGAAAGTCCAGTTCAGTGCAGTGAATTGAAAGCAAATGGTTTAACCATTGTTTAAAAAAGCCTGCTGGTTTTCAGTTGGCTCAGAAAGCTGAAGCAGCGGTGTGTTATAATGCGGATGATGAACTTAGGAAACAGTGAGTGTGTGTTTAAAGCATGGAGTGTCTCTGTGAATCAATATGGCTGAGCTGGCCCATCTCAGTTTCCATGGCAACGGACTTTACGTCCCCCGAGGGCTGCAGTGGGGGCGGCAGCAGTGCCTCTCTCTCATGCAGGACAGCGCTAACAGCAGCATGGCACAATAACCTACTTCACTCACTGGCATGGGAAAGCACCTGGATATTTCCCTGCTTTTCATGGTACAGGAAGATGAAAAATATAACTGTTTGGTGTAAACACCTTCTCAGAGAGGAGATTTCTTATTCAACCAGATTTATCTATGCTGTTTTTTTACATCCCGCATTTATTTTTTTAAATTTGCTGAAAATGTCAAATTAATTAAGGTATGTGATTCTGATACAAACAGGTGCCATCATTTCATTAGACATCCCTTATTAGCCGGTAGTTTCTATGCAAAGACATTACCGTAACCTCAAAAAAGTCATATATTTAAATGCTAAAAAATAATCAAATTAAATAGCATCTTTGCACTTTGATACACTAAAACCAGTGCTTTCTGCTATGGATTCAGTGGAATGGAGCCTTATTCATACAGCCTGCATTGTTTATAGTCAAACAGCACCTCTTGTAAAATGTTTAAATAAAAATCTAATAATAATTAACTTTATGAACTTATATTATGTTATATTAATTACACACACATTGTTTATTTTTAATTGAATAATATATTAATAGAATATAGTATTAATAAATACTATAAATAATGTGTAATATTATTATTAATACTGAATGATGTTAACTTGCTTTTTTTAAATATGAATGTTTTTACTTTGGACTGGTAAACTGTAAATGTGAAAATATTTAAAGCCTTGTCTAAATCTATACACACAATATATGTATTAATATGTATTAATAATAATAATAATAATAATAATAATAAAAGTCCACATTTTATTTTTTATTTATTTATTTCGTTGAGAATCTGTATCTAAATTTGACTAAGCTGTATTTATTTTCTGAATTTACTGAAAGGGTATTTTTAATTGAATTAATTTTATTAAATTAAGTATGTGATTCTCAGGTGCAAAATTAGAAACAAAATCAGTCGGTAGTTCCTATGCAAAAGACCGAATAACCTCAAAATCCCCTCCATAAATTAAGAAATAAAAATGAATAATAGTAAAATAAAATAAACCAATAAAATTCTGCAATTGCTCTCCATCTTCACATTCTGTGTGTGCTAAAATAAAGCATAGAGGTCTAAAATCAAGCTTCTATCACTGTCCATCAGGAAACCTCATGGTTTCCCCTAAACCCCAGAATTCATGGACTGCACCTGAATCAGCGATAGAAAGATCAATCACAGCTGTAACACACCCCCATCAGCCTCAGCAGAGAATAATCCACTCACCAACATGGGTGATGATACAGTCCACCCTCTGCTGTAGCTCCAGTAGAGACATCTCCTCTTCCTCCTCCAGCCTGCAGAGCATCTCAGGGTGTGAACGGTGGCCTCTCTCCTCTCCTCTCCTCTCCTCTCCTCTCACAAAGACAGCAGCCACTCCCAGCCCTTGATGGAGATCTCCGATGGAAGACACGAGAGAGTGCCGGTGACACCGGCAGATGAATCCGGCTCTTTTGTTCTACAGTGTGGAGATGCAGAGGCTTTTGTGATGTTAATCATTCATTCTGAATCTCAGCGCCTGAGTGATGCTGGCTGGACTTTACCGCCTCTCAAACCAGCTCTATGGCTTCTATCCTATAGACTGTGTTAGGCACCAGGAAGGGAATCAGAGGGAGGCAACAGTACCTGCCTTCAGAGAGACACAAAGCTCCCTTTACACAAAACCTGGAACAATGGATTCAGTGGAATGGAGCCTTGTGCATACAGCCTGTACTGTAATAGTCCTGTTGCTGTAAAAAGCATAATTAATTAAAAACTATTACTGTTATTCAATTTATTATATTAATTATATTATATTATTAACTGATATATTAATAGAGTATACTATTAATAATATAATAAAATAATATGTATTATTATCATTAATGCATACAGCCTGTGCTGTAAAACAAAACCTCTTGTAAAATGTTAAAGCCATTAAAATACGTTTTTGATATATTATTCAATATACTAAATTATACATTTTACATTATGTTTTATATCATACATTTTATATTATAATTTTATATTGTTATTTAATTTATCAATGTATTCATTTAATACATTATTAATAAATGCACAAATAATATTTAATAATATTAATACTGAACAATGTCATTATTTTGTGTTCCTTTTTTTAAACATTAATTTTGGTGCATTGGTTAGGTAATGCAATAATAAATTGTACATATACATGTACATATTTGAGTCCTTAATACTTTATATTATGTGAGATATATATATATATATATATATATATATATATATATGACGTGTAAGTCTGCAAATCCAGACAAACATGCATTAAAATACTACTACTACTACTACTACTAATAATAATAATAATGAAAATAGTAATTTAATTACATACTACTACTAAAAATAATAGCATATTTAATTATAATAACAATAGCAATAATAGTAATTAAATAATAATAATAAATATTTGAATGCATATTTGAAAAGATTGAATGTTGTACATATGTTAAAAATATCAAACAATATCTAAATATTATACATATAATTTGATACAATTATGTTATATTTCACATGTTTTCTTTTTTATTTACTTACTTTTTTTGTTGTTGTTGTTGAGGAGCTGCATCACATATGACTGAGCTGGGCTCTTTTCCACGTTTTGATGTGAGCTGATGGGCCGTTCTCATCTTACTTGACACTGCCCTTGGGAGCCCGATCATCACCTTGGAAACGTTCAGTGATGAGACGCCATCTGTGCTCCTGCCATAACATGTAAACTCACTTCACATGTTTTACTCATTAAAATGTTTTAAGGGTAATTAAGGATAGTACTTGAGTGTTGATCTTGTTTTCATGATGATATATGCAACTTATTCTTATTTATTTATTTTCCCAAACATCCATACTAAATGTGTTCTGCACTGCAGTGTCACTCAAAATGATTATTTAAAAAATAATCATATAAATTATACATAAGACTGTTAGAAATGGAAAAGTAGCTTTAGTAAATGTTGAGATAATTGCACAGAGAAAATGTCGTAAATGTCATTTAGGGCAGTGGTTTTCCACCGCTCTGCACATTTTGTGTGTCTCCCTTACTTAACACACCTGATTCAGATCATCAGTTCATTAGGAGAGACTCCATGAACTGAACTGAGTGTGACAGATAAGAGAGACATACAAAATGTGCAGAGAGGTGGGTCCCCAGGACCACGATTGAAAACCACTGATTTAGGGCATGAAAAACATTGACCTACTAAACTTTCACGGCCAGATGGCGATGTTGGTCCACTTCCTGACAAGAGCGATGAAGCCTGTACTGCAGCGCCTCCTGCTGGACACATTAGAATGACATTCATGCAGCAAACACGCCATCTATTGGACATACGGGGCAAACGCCTGGACCCAAAATACTGCATTTGATTTGATATTTACTTCCAAAATTAATCGCAATATATCAATCGCAAATCTGAGGTTTCGTTCACACTGTCATTTTTTGGGATTGACAACCGCATTCTGCTGCTGTGTGAACGTGGCCTAAACGACACATTGAACGCTTGTTATGCTACAAAATAGCAGATGTTAATGGCGTCCCGAGAAAATGATCCACCATTATACATTTTCAGCTCGACTGTTGAAACGAGGATAATCTATAACACCTGTAATCAATTAATAAAAAAATTAATTGTGAACGTGGCCTAAACGACACATTGAACGCTTGTTATGCTACAAAATAGCAGATGTTAATGGCGTCCCGAGAAAATGATCCACCATTATACATTTTCAGCTCGACTGTTGAAACGAGGATAATCTATAACACCTGTAATCAATTAATTAATAAAAAAAATAAATAAAAAAAAAAGTCTGCGGCAGACAGAGGAAGGAACAGATTAACGCACATGAGCGTGAAAAGAACTGCATTGCATTTTATAAGATCAGAAATCAATTTCACTTGTTTTGTAGGCCTACTTTGCCTTTGGATGAGCAGCATATGCACAAGAGCCGTGCAGTCTGTAGTCCTAAAACCTGGATCAGAATTATAGGCAGCATTTGGAAATTTCCAAGGCCTAAATTTTTTGAAATGTTTTTTTTTTTTTTTTTCCTAAGTAGGCCTAATGTTTGATTGTTTTCCCCACGTTCTTTCACGTACGTTGGTGTTGTATAAATGTAAACACAATCATACCTCAATCGTGAAATAAACAAAACGCCTAAATAAATTAATTATTTAGCTAAATAAGGACTAACTACCACAAGGATGTGAGTTTACCTGCTTGACGCATCGGACATCAGACGGTAAATGCAAACCGCAAAAAGAGAAGCTGTAGAATACACTGAAAATGTAATCATGCAGAATTTACTGGAAAAGGTAATTCTATAGGCCTACTTTTATTGCAGAAGTAGTTTAAATTTATAGTGTACCTGAAGGATACAAGCCCACATCTACGAATATTTATCCTTTCTAACACCGTATTTGAAGAAAATAATAGCTAACACGATTTTATCAGTGTAAATTAATGGATAAATTATTAAAATAAATAAAAATAACATAAAATAAAGCAGTTACCGAAGCAGTCTGCTTTTTAAGCTGGATTATGATCCTTTGAGGATGTGGTGGTTTGTATTGTGTCCCTAACCTTGAGATGGTAACCCTCAGAGGACTTCATTGTAAAACTGCTTATCAATATTAAATAACCTCAGACTCCAGCAGTTTCGGCCTCAGTGACAGTTTCTCTTTTAAAGGTCAGTCAGACCCAGAACAAAGACATGAGGAAAATCTGTCTAGAATTATTTTGCAACATCATCAATCCTACATTACAAAGAGCTGGACTTCAGGACACATCCCTTAGGCCTATACACATGGGCATTTGAATAACTCGTTAATTATGTGTTAAACTTACCTTTCAATATCATGCCATTTTAGGGACTGATAAAATATCTCTTGTATATAGTAAATGTAAAAAGATCAACTGTCGCAAAAACACACTTTAGCGTCAGTTTATTTGCAGTCACATTTATTCGGATGAAAATTGCTCACAGTTGTAATGATACATATTCATTTGAATGAATAACTTAAACAACAGAGACTGTTTTCAGGAAGTTAATGATTATTTTACAGTGAAATCAACAGAACTTAATGCTGCCGACATGTGCATGACATAGATGTGCGTGTTGTAGTTTTGTTAACCAACTTGGAAAATGCCAAAACACTGTAATAACACTGACAGTAACATGAAAACATTCATACCCCCCACCCCCACAGTCTATACATATTTAAATCTATCCACATATTAAATAACTTTATTTAAGATTGTACACATAGACAAACTACAGAATCACATGTATGTGTGTTGATGATAAATGTTAGATTTGTCTCTGGTTAGTGTATGGTGTAATGCCCCTCTTACGAAAAGGAATATTATTGCATTTCTTGTAGGATTTTTGTATTATCGGCAGTAATAGTATAATTCGCTCGTTTGAGTGATGAGGTCTCTCCTCGGCTTGCAAATGAGTCTTGTAGAGGAGACAGATGCCCACTCACTCAGAAACATTGTGAAAACCCGCACTATACAGTTATATTATTTGCAACGTTTTAACAACATATATGTTTACTATTATTTGCATGGTTAAGTGCTACACAAAATGACATAAAGCTTTGTAATAATCATAAAAACAAATAAAAAAAAACCAAGTCCAGATCAACAAGTGAATTTATGAATATGGATGCGTTTCAAATGAAGAAGTTTGGGAGAAAATGTTGTAGGCTAAAATGAGCACAGTCCTGGCTCATATGTGTGTTTGTTTTTAGGGAAATCTTACCATAACATTCATAAAATGAGAAAACTGTTCATAAAAGTTATTTTAAAAATGTTGGTCACTGCTCATAAGTAGTAAAAGTTAACATCAAGTATCTTATGGAGTAATGTGGAGAACATTTTGACGCACAGACACTGAAAAAGCTGATATAACTACATTTGCATCTTCTTTCAGAAATTGATTTTTACTATTTTGATATTTTAACTATGCCTGCAAATTAATATTGATCATTTATGCATAATAAAAAAGAATGAATTTCATATAATAAACATATCCAGGCTATAAGACAAGGAATTTCAATAGAATCTACTTTCAAAAAAATATAAAACATACAAAATACACTCTACCTGGTTGAAAACAAAAGTAACCTTAATTTTGTTTATCGGAACAGATTTGGAGAAATTTTGCAATACATTATTTGCTCACCAATGGATCCTCTGCAGTGAATGGGTGCCGTCAGAATGAGAGTCCAAACAGCTGATGAAAACATCACAATAATCCACAAGTAATCTACATGACTCCAGTCCATCAATTAACATTGTGTGAAGTAAAAATCTTTGCGTTTGTAAGAAACAAATCCATCATTAAGGTGTTTTAATTTTAAACTGTCAAATCTGGCCAAAATAGACAAGTCCATAATCCATACCTCTATCACCTCCGGTGAAAAATCCCCACTTGTTCTCTTACTTCAAAATGCACCAACATATTTGTTTAGAACTATTTTTGAACTGATTCAGATGAGATGACTTTTCCACTAGAGAAAGCAATATTATGGATAGAGAACTCATATTCTAGAAGCAACAGTTTGAAGTTAAAAAAGTCTTAACAATGGATTTGTTTCTCACAAACATGCAGCTTTTCACTTCATGAGACATTAATTGATGGACGGGAGTCCTGTGGATTACTTGAGGATTATTAAGATGTTTTTATCAGCTGTTTGGACTCTCATTCTGACGGCACCCATTCACTGCAGATGATCCATTGGTGAGCAAGTGATGTAATGCTACATTTCTCCAAACCTGTTCTGATTAAGAAACAAACTCTTCTACATTTTAAATAGCCTGAGAATGAGTACATTTACAGCAAATTTTCATTTTTGGGTGAACTATTCCTTTAACATTGTGCATGCGCTAAAGCTTGACCTTTGACCAATCCGAAAATCATGCTTTTGCATGCATTAAACATTCTCAACAAATACACACAAACATGCACACAAAGCCCAAAATGCTCTGGAACAAAAAGCTTGAATCTCGTATTGTGATGCCAGTGTTTTTAGTAAGATGCCCTTTGTAAAGCCTGGAATTATTTCATTGTTGTTAAACTCTGATGAGGAAGACAGACAACGTTTTTCAGAAAAGGAGAAAAGGTTTGAACATGTAGGAAAACATGAACCATAGCACCAAAGAAATGGAGGCCAGACACCCACAGCACTAGTGTATATACAGTGATCGTGCACAGACGGGATGGGTTGCGTCTTACCTTTGGAAATAAGCATCTGAGACATTAGGAGAGGGAGCTTATGAGTGACAGGGATGAAAAATTCAGTCATGATGTGAGCCTGATACTCACACTTCCATTTTAAAGAGAACAGCATGTTTGAGGACTTCACTAAACAGATTGCTAGGTGAATGTCATCATAATGAAGTGCAGATCCTGAAGGATCATTATTGGATTACAGATGAATTGACTTTATTTAGTTATCTAGGAATTTCACTTTATCCAGTAAGAGTCTTATTTAATTCCACTGGGAATTGATTCCAAATTAGGATAAAGATGTTTTAGCAATCCTATATATTCATTTAGCATTTTTTGAGTAAGGCTGTTGGGGATTTCATAAAAGCGCTCAGATATGACCAAACTCAGATCTAAGAATGAAAATGTAGTCGACTGAATCTTTAACAGAGTTTTTGTCCCGTAGGAGGAATAAAACGAGCTGTAAGGTCTTCACTACTGACTTGAGAAACTGAACATGTCCCATTAGCATAAAATACTATGTATTTGTATTATCCTAATGCAATGTTTGCAGGTGTGTGGTGAGATTAAAGTGACATGTTCGAAGATTGTCGTGTGTGTGAGAGAATGTACTGAGGGAATATTAAATGCAAACCTTTTTGAGCTTTGATCTTTGTTGGTGCTGTCAGTGCTGAGGCCTTTCCAGATATTTCCAAAAGACGTCTTTGTCATTTCATCTGAAATGTTGACTGTGGAAGGATCGTCCCTTGATGAACACAAACACATTTTTATGCCATTTTTAATCTCAGACTATTGTTGTTTAGTCATCTATTTTGAAAGAAACTGTCCTTCAAGAAGAGAGGAGGCCATCTAAACATTTTTACAGAAATTAATGACTGCAAGCTGTACGGCTCTAAATGAAACAAGTGAAATGAAATAATTTTTTTTTGGCATTGTATGTATCTTACTATTACGCTAAAAATGTTTCATCAAAATAAATACACCACTGTTCAAAAGTTTGGGTTGGTACGAAAAAATACATTACAAAACAGTATTACAGTATTACAAAAAAATATTACAATTTAAAATAGTATTTTTTTTTTTTGTAAAGTATTTTAAAATGTGATTTATTGCTGTGATGTCAAAGCTGAATTTTCAGCATCATTACTCCAGTCTTCAGTGTCACATGATCCTTCAGAAACCATTATAGTATAAGGATTTGCTACTCATCAAACATTTATTATTATTATCAGAGTCAAAAACAGTTGTGATTTTTAGTATCTTTGTGGAAACTGTGATTTTTTTTTTTTCAGGATTTTTTGATTAATAATAAGTTAAAAAGAACAGCGTTTATTTGCATCTGTTTTATCAGCATTTATTTTATCTTTTGTTCCAGTTTAAATGCTTTTATTGCAGCTTTTGAACAATTTCCTGAATAAAAGCATTAATTTCTTACTGACCCAAACTTTTGAACGGTAGTTTCTAAATAAACAAACAAACAAATAAATAAATAAATAAAATAAAATAAATCTTTAAAAATGTGCTTTGTATAATATCTAAATAATTGGTCAAATTAATTATTCAATAAAATATTTTTTAAATCACTAACTTAATATAAATACTCTAACAAAACTAGATTTAAGGGTTAGATTAGATAGAAGTGGTAACAACAGCAGGCTACCCATTTTTAACACAGATTTTTTTCTACTTACTTGCAATGCCCCTCTAAGGGCACTTGTACAATTCCTTCATCCTCCATCAAGACACACTGATTCTCCTGAAAGTGAGAGAAAGAACACACTGGTGATCTGTCCTTTTAAAACATTGTCAGCAGTGATTGGTCTTTGCCGGCCAATAGCGTGGTCGCAGGCCGCAACCAATAGCAGTGGGTGATGAGGGGTGGTGGCACCTCTTGCTGTGCATCTTCCATTTTTTTCTTCTTGCTCTCAGGCATGAGATCATCAAGCCAGCTGAGATCCCGCTTACAAAAGACAAAATCCAACAGCTTACGGATGAACAAAAGGGCTAAGACCTGCAAGAAAACACACAGACATCATATGATATCTTACATATAAATTAAAAATATAAAAAACTTTTAAAAAACAAGGAAAATTAGAAATGCTGACTTGAATCAGTTGAAGTTGAAGTAATAAAAATAACCAAAACAAAATGGTAACTAAATAAATAAATACTTAAATTATAAATCATTATTAATCATTATTAATAATTACAATTATTAAACCATGAAATTAAATTATAAAGCTAAATGAAAATATAAAAGAACTAATAAAAATTACAAAAGCATATAACAAAATTACTAAACCATAAACTAAAATCAAAATTATAAAAAATAAAAGCGCATACAAAACATTAATATATACTATAATAGTATTTAAACAATATTAAGTAACATAAGCCACTCCTACAAATGGCTGAATAAACAACTGTCATGCACAATATATGAATTCAGTAATTGCAGTACCTGTATGCCCCTGAGAGACGATGCTCCCATATAGAGGAAAACTCCATATAACACAGGCATCGGGATATTCTGAGGACAAAAACATAAAATAATAACCATTAAAAAGGATGAAATGTCTCAAAAGTTTAATGCAAGCAGCATGTGTTGATCAAACTTAGCAGGCTGACTCAATCTGAGCCAAAGGTCACTGACCTTCAGTACGGAGGTCATAAACACTGAGCTGCCCATCAGGACGAATATCATGAGGCCGGTGAAGCGCTGCTCTCTGATGCCCAAGAACTTGGGCTGTTCGCCAGGTGCGGAGCATTCGGACTCCAGCTTCAGGCTGTTCACGTGGCTGATTGACAGCACCGTCGCCGCTACGAACCATGGCAGGCCCATCACAGAGCACACGCCCAGCATCACACCCACCACAAACAGGTCCAGATGATACCCACAGCCTTTCTGTGGAGGCACACATACATAACAAAAGACATCAAGTTGAATATTTGTTGACCAAAAGGAGCATATTGTGAAGGACTTAGCAAAACACCTTCAGCTTGTGTTCCTTCCTGTTAATAATAACAGCAGTGATTTGTTGGTCCATGAAGATAAGGATGGTGCATAGCAGAGCTGGGATGAAGGCCACAATAATGGTCCACCATGGGTTTGGACCTATTGGGCTGATGAACCAGCCACGGTCATCTCTGGTTGGCTGTGAGAGATCATCTGATTAATTACATATTCATATGCACAGGATAGATTTGTGCAGAAATTTACAAATGACACAATACTGTAAAACTTCTCTTAACGACTCACTTTGAACTCATTAGGAACCTGTAGTTTGGGGGAAGGGACCCCCAGAGCATAGTCGATCAGAACCATGGTCATGATGGTGATGAAAACCGCAAAATCGCTGATAACTGCCCTCACCTGTTTAGATACACACAGAATTAGAATAAGCACTAGAAATTAACATAAATCTGTGAGCCTTAAAAATGTAAAAGGCTTAGCAGTGCCTCTTTACTCTATTAGGTATAATGGGTCTAAATAAATTATAATTACTATATTATATTGTACTATTCTATACTGAAACACACACACAAGCTTCTTGCCTTCGTGGGGAAGTAACGGCTAGTTTTGAACTCCTTGAGGAAGGAGGACATGGCAACCGTGGAGAAGAAGAGAATGATAGACCAGAAGAGGACGTCAGGGATGTACGGCCCGTGGTGGCCACAGGCCCTGCCTACAAACTCTCCCCTGTTCTCCACACAGCCCTGAGACGAAACACCAGACTCAATAATCACATCTGCTTCAAAGAACATAGATAAACACAAACTCTAGAAAAAAAGAAGACAAAATCATATACAGTCATGTGTAACTGGAAATATCACAAGGATTTGTTTATGGTGGATTAGATTGTGTGTTGTATATTTGTGTGTGTGCAGGAGCTTAAATATAAAGGGGAACTGAGGTGAACCAGCAGAGGATTTGCTTTTTTTAAAGTACGAGTCACTGAAATGTATTAACCCATATCTGAGCCACAGAAATGAGGGGGGTGTCTGTGGGAACGTTCGGGATGGTATATTGTTTTTAAAATAAAGTACTATGCAGGGTGTATAATCTTCTGTATGTATGGGTGACCTATTATTTGTAAAAATGTGCAGTATACAACTGAGCTGAGGTTGTGTGGAACACTTAATGCCACAATGCAATGCACTCAATGATTAATGCATTTAACGCACACACCCTGTCCAGACTTGTACGTCATTGCATGCAATTCCTAACAAACATGATGCAGGATGACGACTGACTGTGTGATGTAGCCTATGAGAATGCAGTTATATACCCATCAAATTCAAGAAATGAAGGCAAAAATGTACCTGTATGGATTTTTGCCAGATTTTTATATGATATGATAAAGTTTAGCAATATCCCACAAACAAGAGCACTGTGTATGTGATACTGATTTTATACAACAGTTCAATAAACAAGTTAGTATTGTGTTACATTTTAAAGATTTTTTATTTTTTGGTTCTTTTTGCCTTTATTTTGATTGGCCAGTTGGTAGACAGGAAGCAAAGTGGGAGAGAGAGGCGGGATCGGTCCACGAACCGGGATTCGAACTCGGGACGCCCGAAGCGCAATGGCGCTATATGTCAGTGTGCTGACGCTATATATCAGCGCCGACAATTTTGTGTTACATTTTAGATGCAGTATTGTCTGTTTTTGCTCAATTTCGCCAATAAAATAGTTCCAAAACAAAACCGCAGCAGAACGTTTGTGCATCTCTAAACAACACAGCAGTGTTTTGTTACTGAATAAATCCATGTTTTTGAACGAATCAAGTGAGCTAATGGAAAAAAAAAAAATTCAATGTTATGGCCACAGTGTACATATTTTATACATATTTCTTTCTAAAGCTACTTTTATCTATTTAATGCTTTTCTCATTTCACACAGTAATGTCTATATTTTGGGGGGTAATTTCTCAGTCCAAATAATGTGCCATTAATAGGGCTGTCAATCGATTAAAATATTTAATCACGATTAATTGCATGATTGTCATGAGTTAACTCGTGATTAATCGCAACTTAATTGCACATTTTTATTTGTTCTAAACGTACCTTAAATTAATACTTTTCAAGTTTTTAATACTCTAATCAACATGGGCATGGACAAATATGGATGCTTTATGCAAATGTATGTTTATTATTAGTGAAACCATACTCAACATAGAGCATAAAGAATTAAACCATAATAAAACCATTTTTAAGAAATTGAATCAAAAGTAAAAAATATCAATTATTATATTAATTTAAACAATTATTATCAATTATTATAATAATTAAAAAACAAATAACTATATTTTACTGGCTTAATTGTTTAGATTTTTATAATGCATTATCTTCTTATCGATCTACCAGTTCACATTTACAACTGCGTGTTTGCTGCATAAAAACATGGGTGGATGTTCGCTTTGGTCTGAACAAAAACAGCAGACGGGTTTATTGAAAATGCAAATTCATTCAGAACGGCACAAATAGAGCGGTTTCCCCGACTGTAAACAAAGCAGCAGCAGCAGCAGGTGACTTTGAAACGTGCAGCACTCATATTTATTTAACGAAATCATGCCTTTTGATGTTTAATCATCACATTAAGCCATATCGCAATTCTTGTCTTTCCCAGATTTAAGACCTCTTGAAATCATAATTAAGACTTTCTTGTACCATTTAAGACTTTTTATGGCCTTAAATTTGATACAACTAAATTTAAGACCTTTTAAGACTTTTTAAGGACCCGCGGAAACCCTGAAACAGAAAATGCGACCTGCATTATTCGCGTTAATAGTGCTGTTAAAATGAATTTGCGTTAATGCGTTATTAACGCGTTAATTTTGACAGCCCTAGCCATTAATAATATGATTATTCATATTAATTCATTGGCACATCATGTAATGAATTAGATTAAAAATGTAATCGCTTGAGAGCTCTAGTTATTTATCACTGCATAATGCATACTGTTTCTCATACTATTTTTAATGAAATCAGTATCCAGCATCATATTTATGAGTTGAATGCACATAAACGCCACCACAAAGTCCTAATTACGAGTAGGAAACTCTGAACTTTCTTTGAGCCCTGAGCAGCTGAGCCTTTAGTCATCTTCAAGAAACGACTAAAGACACATCTCTTCCATCTACACTTGACCCTATAACCCACACTCTCTATTCTATTTCTGTTCTAGCTACTTGTTTTCTTTTTATTTATAAAAAAAAAACTTGACCCTCTAACACTTGCACTCTCTATTCCATTTCTATTATAAACTACTTTTTATCTTTTTATTATGACAATTTCTAACTCGTAAATACAAACTTCCCGTAAATACGAATGCACCAATAGTCACACTTACCTTTACATCTAGGCCTAACCAGTCAATCTCAGATTCAGTGACGTTTTTTTCCTGCCAGTAATTAAGTGTGGCATTGCTGGGTTCTTTAGGCATTGTGCACACACACCTGCAAAACACAAATAAATACATCACATGATTTCACACTGATAACTTTATCAACGAGCTGTGACCTTAAGGAAGATTGATATATGTATCAGTACTCACGAGTACTGAGTGAGCTGGTTGAGGTCGTTGTGCATGTTGAAAGAGTACGTCTCTCCCAGATGAATGAGTTTCTCCAGAGCCTCGTAGATGAAGATGATGCAGATGAGGGAAGCGAAGGCTTCCTCTGTGAATCTTGTGATGTAACACACCAGCGAGCTGGCATCTGTGGCAACCAGCAGAAGACAGAAAAAGGCTGTCCACAGACCGATACACAAACGCAAGGAGAGGTAGGACAAACCATAGTCTCTGAGGAGAAAACACAGATAAAAATGAGTCTCTGTCTTACGGTAAAATGATAAAAGACACTTTGGGGGTGAGTTCACTAAATAGTGTTTCATTTCTTGTGCAATATTTCAGCTAATATAAGAATTAAAATCTTTAAAAAATTGTATTCACTAATCACCTGCAATCTGTGAATATGTATTTCTGTTTATAATTAATTAATGAATTTGAAACTTGATATGTTAATCTAAATTTTTATCTGTGGCTGAGTACTTTGAATAAGCTCATGTGAGCTTTTTTATTTATTTTCCAGTCACTAATATTATATTCTATTTCTAAATTTGCTTCAACTTTATTCTTGTGTGCAATCAATCAATCAATCAAAAAGTAAATCAATCAATAAACCCAATTTAACCAGGTACCAGTGTCATTGTAGTATTGTTAAGATATTGTTATAGTTTTTATTAATATTTTAATTAAATATTTATATGTAGAATTTTTTGTTTTCATTTTATTTAAAATTTTTAATTATGTTTGTTTTTGTCATTTTTATTCCTTGTAGTTTTTTTTTTTTTTAAATATGTCATATAGTTTTTATTCATTCTTATTTATTTTAGTACATCAAGTTAAACTAAATGCAAATAAGAAATGTTGCTTTGGCAGCTAGCTGAAATAAAATAAGTTTACATTTTTATATTTAATTTTATGAATTTTTACCTGATTTGCATATTTCCTTTAATTAAATACAGTGCTACAACAATGCAGATTGCATGTGAAAATAAACAACACTATCAGTGCAATTCATTTCTTAGAGAATTTCCCTGAGCTGACTGAAATACTTCAAAATGCTTAGTGCAAATCAAAGGAGCCTCACTTGCAGAATTTGAAGAGGATTTTCTCAAAGACCAAGACAGGTCCTGTGCTGCCCAGGATAGTGAGGGGCTGCCCAGCAAACAAAGAATACGCTATACCTGTCATAGAGGCTCCAAACAGAGACTCTATTGCACTCTATGAGAGAAATGGGAAAAACATACCATCAGTC
>NW_015655715.1:567266-579903 GCF_001515625.1 Sinocyclocheilus rhinocerous | reverse complement strand
ATATTTTAATTAAATATTTATATGTAAAATTTTTTTTTTTCATTTTATTTAAAATTTTTAATTATGTTTGTTTTTGTCATTTTTATTCCTTGTAGTTTTTTTTTTTTTTTAAATATGTCATATAGTTTTTATTCATTCTTATTTATTTTAGTACATCAAGTTAAACTAAATGCAAATAAGAAATGTTGCTTTGGCAGCTAGCTGAAATAAAATAAGTTTACATTTTTATATTTAATTTTATGAATTTTTACCTGATTTGCATATTTCCTTTAATTAAATACAGTGCTACAACAATGCAGATTGCATGTGAAAATAAACAACACTATCAGTGCAATTCATTTCTTAGAGAATTTCCCTGAGCTGACTGAAATACTTCAAAATGCTTAGTGCAAATCAAAGGAGCCTCACTTGCAGAATTTGAAGAGGATTTTCTCAAAGACCAAGACAGGTCCTGTGCTGCCCAGGATAGTGAGGGGCTGCCCAGCAAACAAAGAATACGCTATACCTGTCATAGAGGCTCCAAACAGAGACTCTATTGCACTCTATGAGAGAAATGGGAAAAACATACCATCAGTCACATCATAATCAACCCCTCTGCTTTGATATACGTTTTGCATATATAAACATGTTCTTACTATGCGTCCTTCCGTAGCTTCTCCTAGCAGACCTCCGAAGGTGATAACGGGAGACATGCAGGCGCAGTACAGGAAAAGGAAGGAGGCGAGACACTGCAGACTGACGGCATCTGTGTAATCTGACAGGTAGTGAGGAGCCTTACGCTTGATGTCCAGAATAAAACCACCAAAAAACCTGAAGATCCAAATAAAAGAACACCTCTGAGATCCAACTCCATCTCTGACATGAGGATTTACAGAATTCACAAATGCTAAAATATATGGACAGTACATATTTGCAGATTACTCACTTCCCTGTGCGCTGTAGCTCTGGTCCTCCGTGACCTCCGTGCTCCTCAGCCTCCCCCAGATCAGCCCCTCCATTGGCCAGAGGAGGAACCTTCCGTTTCTCCTGCAAGATGGTGACACAAAACCAACTTTAATACTGATCTCAGTTTTTATATTTTTTATACATAATTATATGTTTATATAATTATGTTTCTACTAATGTGGCTATAATAATAAAAAATTGAATTTCTGATTTATTTAAACATAAATAGAATAATGAAGACAACATGTTAAGTAAAAACAAATTAATAAATGAATATGTAATATAATTCATATATTTAGCAAAATGTTCCTCTCTAGTGTTCATTTTTCTAGCTGACTCTCGAGCTGACATTGACATTGAATGGTTTTCTTGAGGTAAATGTAACATTACGTGACATTGTTTACAAGCTGTTTTATTGGCTTCTTTCTGTTGTCATAATACTGCTTGAGTGATTACATGAAACATGATTACATGATACATGATTACATGATATATTTTAGTAAGTTGTACTATTTCTTTCAACATACCTTCTAATGTTCATTCATGTTTATATTGTTCTATATTATTAAGCAGTAAAAAGGAAAAAGGAAAAGATGATTGTTCAGTCAATAAATTCAGCCCTCGAAAACTGTTTCGTTCAAAACCGAAAATTCATTTTTGGCTGAATATTTTCAGTTTCTGATATTTCTGTGCATCACTAATTCCAGCATTCGTGATGAATCAGTGCATGGAGTTTGAGAACTGGGTCACCTGTGAGGGAACACTTTTGGGCGGCTCTATTCTGATGGTGGGATCCCACTCGCCTGGTGGCAGCACAGTCACCTGGTCCAAAAACTCATCAATCCCTGCCACAAGGTCAGAACGATCCTTTGCTTTATAAGCCACATCATGGAACACCTGGAGAAGAGACGTTCAGGTGAAATTAGCACACATAACAGCCTGCTACCTATAGTATTTCATAATGTATAGAAATAAACACAGTGTTGTCCATAGTACTGACCTCGTCTGTCATGAGCGTGGCGATAGAGCGGCCAATCTCGTGGTACTGAGGCCCTTTCCCCAAGGGCCCCATCAGAATGAAGAGAAACCTGCACAATGACAAAGGACTTAGTAGTGAACTCTGAGGCACACCGCTCCACAAAATTAACGACTTGAACGACTGAGACATTAATATGTTTCATGAGTTTTGTGCACAGATCTATCTGCTCTTACCTGGTGGTAATGGGGACCTCTGCCAGTCCGTTGAGCAGCACAGCAGGGGACAAACGGATGAAGGCCACCACAGGTTTTTCTAGAAACTCCAATTCACCCACCAAGATGTTGGATGCCTCAGCTCCTGGTGGGATCTTCTTCATGAAGTGGAGGTCTATCTGCAGGCACAAAAAATATGTTGTGATTCCTGAGTTGGCAAAGTTGATTTTTCAGTAGACATTACTCAAAACTTCAGAGTCACATGATCCTTCAGAAAGCATTCTAATATGATGATTTGAAGCTCAAGAAACTTACTGACCCCAAACTTTTGAACAGTAGTGTATGATTGTATATTTAAGTTCCAGAGTAAGATTTACTACTGTCTGGAATGTCATTCTTACTTTGCTGAAGTCAACAGCACTGTTCTCACGACTGCCATCCGCACGTCCTTCTGTTGTGGTGGGCTGAGCCTGAGGAGACACCATCTGACCTAGAAGTGGTGCAGCAATCATACCAAACAGAGGAAATAAATAACAGACCATCATATAACAGATTTGATAGTTTTGAAGAAAGACAGTGATGTTACAGTCATGGAGATAAAGACCTAGGCACATTTACTTGGTTAAAAAAAGTTGTAAGGAACATGTTAAGGAGGTCACTTACAAACCTCCTAGCATTGTCTAAATCTTATTCAAATTTAAAAACTAAATCTAGAAGTAGTGAAGAAACAATTAGATGAGGTTGCATATTTAAAAATCTACTACAAATCCCAGTACTACTTCCTACGTTGTTAAATGCTACTCTAACGCTAAGTTTATTGTTGGTTAGAGCATTGATATGGAATACCTAAAATTACTCTGAATAAACTGTTGCTAATTACCATGATAACATTTGCAAATCCACCATATTGGAAAAGCCAAGATCCGCCCATAAACCTATGCAACTAAACTGACATGGTATCATCCGACTATTGTATCTAGATATTCCATATCTATGCGTTAAGGTACAGTCACAGTCAGAGCTGTTCAGCGAATTTTCATGAGCAAAATCCAGTCAATTTAATAGGAATCCACATGCTCAGGAATTTCTTGTGAGGGCAAAAAAAATTCTCACACAGATGTCACATCAGATTTAAGTTGGTCACACAAATTCATTGCAGTGACCGATAGAAAGCTGCTTGGTTTGACAGTGACTTCTTTGTGAGCTGTGCTTCATACATTGCTACACTATTGAGAATGGACCTTTTTTGCTCTTAAAATTTCAATAATGTGACTGTGCCATTAGAGTACAGGCGAATCTATGATCATATTGCCTGATGGTGGCTCTTCTTCAGGGTCGAAGGTGGGAATGACGTGGTAGCCGTAATGCGAGCTTAGTTGTTTGCTGAAGGGGATGTGTTTTTTTTTTGGGCCGGACGAGGGGGGTATCTGGGGCAGGAGGGGCAGAAGGGCATGGGTGGGGTTTATGAGGAGCTGACAGACACTTGGGACAGCAGAGGGACCAGGCTGGACATAAGAGCACCTCTCTGTTTCTCACATTGTTGCTGAACCTAGACCAGAGAGAGGAGAAGGGACTGGGGAGCGAATGGGTCATGATGATAACTAGGACACACAGACAGACAGACACACCATCAAAAAGAAAAATAAGACAGATGCATGGCAAATGTAGAAGAATGCATTTGCTGGAGTATGTGGAGCAGTACCATTCTTATCCATTGAGTGCGGTTCGGACTGCTTCCTGCCGATATCTGCGAAAGAACGTACGATGGGGATCCGGTTAGCCAGTTTCTTCTGGTTCTGATGGTGGTGCTGTTTAAGGAGAGCATTTCGAATCTTCTTCCTCACCTCCTCTCCTAAAGAACATGACATCTCGTGCTGGTCCAAAACCATATCTTGAAAATAAAAAAAACAATAAATAAAGCAAATTATATGTGATATACACTACCAAATTCTTTTAAAGAAATTAAAACTTTTCAGCAAGGACATATTATATTGATCAAAAGTGACAGTAAATACATTTACACAATGCTACAGAAGATTTCTAGTTCAAATAAATGCTGTTCTTCTGATCTTTCTATTCACCAATGAATACTGAAAAATGTGAAGCAGCACAACTATTTTCAACATTGATAATAATTAGAAATGTTTCTTGATCACCACATCAGCAATTTATTCAAAATAGAAATCTTTTGTAACAATACAAGTCTTTACTGTCACATTTGATCAATTTAACATATACTTGCTGAATAAAAGTAAAAATAATTGCTTTAAAAAAAAAAAAAAGTACTGACCCCAAACTTTTGAACAGTAGTGTATATTGTAACAAAAGATTTCTATTTTGAATAAATGCTGTTCTTTTTATTCATCAAAGAGTCCTGTATCATAGATTCCAAAAAAATATTAAGCAGCACAACGGTTTCCAACATTGAGAATAAATCAGCATATTAGAAATGTTTTCAGTAGGATTGTAATAATATTTTACAGTATTACTATTTTACTTAAAATAGTATTTTTGATCAAATAAATGCAGCCTTGATAAGCATAAGACACTCATTTAGAAAACATTAAAAATCTTACTGGTGTGTCATTGATTGCTACTTTAACTAAAAAAAGGTTGAAAGAGAACCATCACAAACTCCTCTTCTGTTATGTTAAGAGTTGTTGGAATGCATTCGCATATTAGTCAAAAAACATGCACAGATTGTGAAAATCCAACCTAAAAAGTATATCAACAGCATCTGTGGCACATTATTTTCAATGTACTATCATTTGGGATGCAAAAATCTAATCTTGCATGCATTTAGGATGGACAGAATGCTAATTGGGACACATGCTGAATGGGCCTACTGTATATTGCTAACTGAAATGAGAAAAGAGCCAATCCTAGTAATTAAAATGCTGACTGCTTTTGATCCTTAAGGAAGGCAGATCTAGACTGGACAATGTTTTCAGACTCTACGATTAATTGTGATTAATCGCATCCAAAATAAAAGTTTGTGTTTACAAAATATATGTGCGTGTGCTGTGTGTATTATATGTAATACACATAAATGCATATACTGTATGTATAAATATGTATATATAAATAAACACACATACGTGTATATATTTAAGAAATATATGTAATATATTTATACATAATATAAATTACATATGGAAAAAAGAGTTCACATTGTATGCTTTACAAAAAAAAATTCTTAAATATATACATGCATGTGTGTATTTATATTCACATAATAAATATGCACAGTACACACACATATATTATGTAAACACAAACTTTTATTTTAAATGCGACTAATCGCGATTAATCGATTTGACAGCACTAACATTTTTATAACGATGATAAATTTCTCACAATTTTGTCCCTGTGTGTCCTCTGTGTGTAATTGTGTGTGTATTTGTACCTGGCCGTCTCTTTCCATTCTGCATCCTCTCCCTCTTTCAGGCAGATTTCGTCCAGCTCGGTGAAGAGAGCGTGAGGAATGTGTTCCTCGTCATCCTCCATTCCCAGCAGGAACTGTACACGCTGAGACGGCGTGTCTGCTACAGAGAAACAGAGAGAACTTTTATTTTTTATCTCTGTCCTTTTTCACTCCAAGTTTTCATTTATCCTGGTAGAGTGACAGACTTACTGTATGAAGGGGATTCTCTGCCATCCTCGGTTCCAGAGTCTCTCTCCCGTGACCTCTTCCTGTGGCGGTGTCCATGGTGACGATGCCGTCTGTGTGACCTCCGACCCAGAGGTACATGCACCCCAATGTAGAGGGTACGGTGGCCTGCCAGTGACAAACAGAAGAGGCCAGTTATCACAAAACATTCTAAACAAAATAGCTACAGAGCTCTTCAGTGATTACGTATTTTTGTAGGCCAACCTGGAGGTTCGCATCACCCTGGTTTATGGAAGAAAAATAATGACAAATGTCTTTGAAACAAAAAAGCATGTTGAATTGCACTAACTGTCTTGTTTTCAACATGCTTTTTTGTTTCAAAGACATTTGTCATTATTTTTTTTCCATACTGGTTCCTTCGACAAAAAGTCAATATGATTTTTCCATTGGCTACTGCAGAAAATGAGCTCTGTGACCAACAAAAGTGTATCATTCTTACACCTGTTGTTCATCAAGATAATAATCACACATGAACACAACTTATATAAGATTTTTTTTAAACAAGCTGGAAAATTTGAGGTAGAACAGTTTCTAAAGCGCAATTATAAACACAACAGGGCTGTGAAAGCGACCAGTCGGAAATCATGAGATTAATCATGATTTTTAATTCCTAGTTTTTATAACAGTGAGAAATAAAATTCTACAGTATTCTACATATAGTTCTGTCTGTGTGTGTGTGTGTGTGTATGTGTATGTGTATGTGTATGTGTATGTGTGTGTGTGTTTATATATATATATATATATATATATATAATGAGTGTTCACAGACTTTATTAAAACTACAGTCTAAAAATTAATCATTTCTTTTTGGAAACATGTCGTCTTAATCACTGTTACTGTCACTGGATGCTTTCAATTTTCCATGGAAGAAAGAAAAAGCCATGCTATTCTAAATCAACATGAGAGTGAGCAAATTATGACAAAATATTTTTTGGGGTGAACTGTTCCTTTAATGACAAACACTTCCTTTATTCCTTCATCTTAAAGTGTCTAGCGGATGTTCTGTTGTGCAAGATCCAATCTCTGCAGTCACATAATCAGATTCGGCAGTTCTGTACTTTGTGTTTCTGTTCTTGTTTACAGTCTCAGATTAAACTATAGCATTAAATATATCTCTCTCACACACTCTCTCGCCCTCCAGCTCTCTGAGTCTCTCTGAACTGAGATGCCTGACAGCCTGACAGTGTGTGTCTGTGGAGAGAGAGCACATATGTGTACTTGTGTGATTCCAGCTCTGTGCACTGACACAGAGAAGCAGGAGCCACAAAACAGCCCTTTACCTCAGGACTTAAGTGTGTGAAGCAGACAGATGGCGATCAAAGAAGAGCACGTGATCTCCATATAGAAATAAGGTCCATGCTGCCTGTGTCTTCTGAATCACCTCATCAGTTTTTAATACCACCATCGTCTCACTCTTTAGAGATACACACTCTAATGAGCTTTAGTTTCACTGGCTCACTCAGTTATGCAATTTAGCATCTAAATAAGTGATAAAGACATCCAGGGCCGAGACAAACACACACACGTGTGCTTTTATCTCATTACCTTCACTGATATCTTCCCCCAGCAGCCTTGAGGTAAGGGTTTGTGTGGCCATGTGGTAGTTCATACAAAGATTAATCACTTTCTTTTACATCAGTGAAACATCCTCTAAACACGAAATTCAGAGGACTTAGATATAATAATTAGAAATGTCCAAATTGTACTCTCAATTTTTGACAAAAAAGATTTAAAAGATGTATTTTCAGGCTGACCTGCCTTAGTCTCATTTCTGAAAATGGTACATAATTTATGGTAAAACAGATGGTTAAAGCTAGAAAGGATGAGGATGAAACAGAGAGGCTCTTCAGACACAGACACTCTCTGGCTCCAAGTGTGTGTGTGAAGGAGCTGGAATGAAATGTTTCTCTAAATGGAATATTTCCTCAGGACTAAGAACAGCTAATGTCAAACAGTGGATTTATTTCCTCTCTACTTCTCTGTTGTCTGAAAATTAGGGCACCATTCTACAAATGTTTGAGAGCTTGTGTTTAAAGCATGCCACATGTCTGCTGAAAGCAAATTTGGAGCTTCTGCAGCTAATAATGTTTAGAATCAACTTTATACCGCTTTAATAACTAATATTGGGATAGTAACTAAAAACTATAACCACAAGAACAAGAGAAAGCAACTCATTGCTATAGACTAGATAACATTAGCTTTCAAAATCCATCTAAAAACAACACAAATTTAGGCCTAAAAAAGAAATTGTACGGTTAATTTAATTAACAGACCTTCTTCTCAGTCAAATTCCTGAATCAACATACTGTATATAATAGTCATATGTAATAATTATTCAGCAGTCTTGAAAGTCCTGAGAAATTCACTTATTAATTTCTATGAATTTGTTGCAAAACCTTAGCTAAGGTTTAGAAGGTTTCTACTGCTTTAAGACTTCAGTTACATGCAACACAACAAAAAAACTAAAAATGGAATATTATAAATATATTGTGCTGATATAATAAATTTAAATGAATGTTTTTTTAAGCATAATTTTATTTTATTTTTTAAATATGAATTCATCAGGCAGTGTGTTTGACTCCCAGGTTAGAGTGTGTGTTTATTACCTTCCAGCTCCTCTTTCTCGAAATTCGTTTTGAGCACAGACCGAGTCCCACCTCTGTCCAGCACGGCTTCCTCATCGTTTCTCTGCAAAACACAACACTGTTATTAAACACACAGTTACACATACAAACTCCTGTTCTTTTATAGATGATAACTAACAGAAAACTCATCCAGCAATCCATTCTAATGAAATATGGCAAAGCATATGGCAAGCAGAACTTTACACATGTAAACACATAGACAGTACTGTTCAAAAGTTTGGGGTCTGTAATAATATTATTAACATATTTGTAAATGTAATTTATTCCTGAGATGCCAAAGCTGAGTTTTCAGCATCATTACTCCAGTCTTCACTGTCACATGATCCTTCAGTAATCATTCTATTATGCTGATTTGGTGCTCAAGAAACGCTGAAAACAGTTGGGCTGCTTAATATATTTGTGGAAACCCTGATCAACTTTTGATCAATTTAATGCATCCTTGCTAATAAAATTCTTTATTTATTTAAAATATATATTTTTTGTAAGATTATAAATGTTTTTATGAATTTACTCTTATTACATGCCACACTGAGGCCATAACAGACAGACCCTCTCATTCCCTCTCACACCACCATTGGATGACATCCCAAAATTAGCAGCCGTCTGCCAAACCTTAGCAGACAGCTTCCATGACAACTAACATGGCCTGCCGCTAGTTGTCCACAGAACATAAATGACATTGTTTTAGTCCCTTGTAAAGCCAAGGTCTCACTAGCCTGTGTCTCAGAATCCAGATCAGCCACAGTCCAGTATGGATGGAGTATTCATTCATACGCTTTAGCAGGGTAAACAACCACTCGCACATAATCGGCTGCACGTCTTTAGAGTAACATCTGGCTACGGCCTGCAGCAGAACCAAAGCAATTCATTTTAAAGGCATAGATGACTGTGAGATGATCCGCCTGTACCTGAGCGGAGAAAAAACAATGGCATTATGGATGGATGATATTAACATCGTTAATATCAAGGGACCTATCAAGAGAAGGACGAGATAGCGCACAGCGCAAAACACAGGTCTCTAGGAGCATTTAGGCCAAATAATATGTGGATCACATGGGAAGAGATTATCATTATGTGCTGGAGCATCCAACACATAGATATACTAGCTTCCCCCATGCTAGGCCACAACAGTGCATATATGAGGAAACGAGGAATCATACGGTTCCATGTGAAAGGAATGGTTCACCCAAAAATGAAAATTTGCTGTTAATTTACTCACCATCCAAGATATAGGTGGCTTTTTTTCTTGAGTAGAACAATAAAGAAGTTTTTTAGCTGAAACAGCGGCCCTTGGCAATTCATAAATTGAAAGTCAGAGGCTGCCCGTGTTTGAGAATAAAAAGCTTATCAAGCATATCACATCAAACTGAACATTATTTACATTATTACCTGTAATCCAGAGCTTCAGGCAAACGCTCCAGAGTGATGACTGGTTCGCGAACAAATCATTCTTTTGAACTGGTTCTTTTTAGTGAAATAGATTAATCAGTTTGGACTGAACTGTCTACAACAGTTCGCAGCTTGAGCAGCACAGATCTACAAGTTACTCAATCAAAACTTACTTTCGGACATGCCTGACAATCACTTCAACTCAAAATGAGTCAGTACCGGCATAACTGATCCTGTGATGCTGGTTTTGCCAACTCATTCAGTACTTACTCCAACAGTCACTGAAGTAAACTGAGTAAACAGTTCCGACTCAGACCAAAGAACAATGAGCCGGTGATATGTGCATACGAAAATAAAAGTTTGTATGGTTTCTCATTGTTTGTGTAAAAAGGTGAGCTGATCAAGACAAGTTTATTCACTTTATATGCTTTAGAATCAGAATCAGAAAGAGCTTTATTGCCAAGTATGTTTGGAAGTGCAGTCCCATGTTGACTGCATCATCCATGGACCTGTTTGCTCGGTAAGCAAACTGCAGGGGGTCAAGTAAGGGTCCAGTAATGTGCTTCAGATAAGCATGTAGCATGTAAAACATCCACGTTTCACATCATTAATGGGTGCTTTAATAATATAATTGTGTATATTACTGTACATCATTGCGTGACTACTTAAACGGCCTAGTGAATTGAACCAGTTCATATAAACTAACTCTTCAAAAGAACCAGTTCGTGGAAAAGAATAGTATTTTCCTGTTTGCCTGAGGCTCTGGATTACAGGTAATAATGTTGTAAATAATGTTCAGTTTCTTGCACAGACCGATCGCTTTGCTTCATAAGACCTCAATATATTGTCAGGAGCCACTGGTACTAATTTTGTTTTCCTTGATATTCTTTTTTTAATTCTCAAAGACAGGCAGCAGCTGACTGGCATTTTATGAATCACTAAGGACCACGGTTTCAGCTAAGAATTACGTAAATTAACATCAAATTTAAATTTTTGGGTGAACTATTCCTTTAACTCCGAAAACAGGTTCCTACATGGATGAAACACACATCACTCTTAATTTCTCTAGGTTATAGTGGTACTGATTAACTCCAACTCGATTTTTACATTCTCAGAAAAAAATGCTAACAGTGCTTGGGATGCAAAACTTGCCAGTAAAATGCTAAGGTGTTGTAAGTGGTTGCCAGGGCATTATTATGCGGTTGCTAAAGTGTATTGTGTGAGGTTTTTTGAACATTGCTATATCGCTTTGCTCAGGAGCTAATTAAACTGCGAATTCGGAGGACAACCCACGTCATCTCTATAGGAACTGTGCAATATTTAATATTGCGAGAGGGATTCGTTCCCCACATGATTTTCACACCAGATTCAATTGTGTGCACTTGAACGCGAATTCGCCGCATTGACCAATATTGACATGGACACTCAACCCACAAATCAACACTGAAGTTGTACTGATGTGACTGCCTCAAGAACAAGTTTTTAATTGCTTAGCTTTGTTAAGTGATTTTTAGTGAGTTGATATGCAATTACTATGCAGACTCAGGCCTGCACCAAATGCTCTAGTGTTAAAGTGCAAGATTAGTAACAGTGATGCTTGTCCAATAAAATAAACCATCTCAGAGCATCACTGCCAAGGTGAGTCATTTTCTTGAGCTGTGATGCATGCGTGTGTGTGTGGTTACACTCACACCTGCATAGAAATCATAAATGGGAATCCAGGGTGATCTATATAGATTACCATGGCAACTCAGCCCAGAAGGCTCATGGGAAGCTCCATTCAGTCTGCCTGTGATGTCATCAAAATGAGCCCTAATCTCTCCATCTTGTTCTTGGAGGAGAGATGAAGGACACGCGTGCACACAGATATTCTGATAACTCATCAACACGTCTGGCGCACACGTCATTAGTATGACACATAACGACATGGAGACATTGAGGGGGAAAAAAACTGTAGACAGTTTGTTTGATGGAGATAACACCTGTGCAAACATATGAAAACACACACACACACACACACACACATATGTTCGCGGCCCCTTGTGTGTTCTGACCTCCCTAATGAAAGCTAACAGTGTGTCCCGCAGGTCTAATAAGCAGCTTCCTGTCTGCAGCTGAGGTGTGACATTATATCTGAGATCCGCCTCATTCATCATCCCTAATCTTTCACACTTTGTTTCTGCTTTATCCTTTTCCTCTCTTTGTATTTCATTTTATGTCCTTCTGTCGTTCAGTCCCTCTCAGCCTAAGCAGTGCACAGAATCACATGACCACGGCTGCTCGTGTTTAATAATGATGAAGCAGATTCTCACATATGGAGTGTGGAGTGACACAGATTTACATACACACATGCAGCACAGGGGTGGGGGAGGGATTGGGGTCACTCTCACATGCTGGTTTCATACAGAGCAGAGCAATTTAGAACTTTATTTATTTTATTTTTATGTAAAAACTAGCGCTGCCGGTGTCACACGACTGCTGCAAGAATGAATGAAGGCACGACAAAAATAATAATGATAATCCACAAGATGAAGATGGTCTCACACACAGGGGTAACATCCAACAATACCGGACAACGTAAGGAACGAACGGGGAGTACTTATACTAACTCAAACAAGGGACTAATGACTAGATTAAAAGAACACAGGTGAACAGAATGAACTAATCAAAACATGAGGAAAAACTAGGTCAAGGGAAACATGAGGGAAGAAAACAAGCTGAAAGTCCATGTGGTGTGACAGCCAGTTGGTTTACATGAACAATTTGTGTATTTTTATTGTATATATATATATATATA
>NW_015655715.1:560072-567150 GCF_001515625.1 Sinocyclocheilus rhinocerous | reverse complement strand
TATATATATATATATATATATATATATATATATAAGCTCTAGCAAAATCACAAATTATCAAAATAATTGAAAATACTGAATATAACCGTGTGAATGTACTTTCATGGGAAGTAAAAGAGATTCACTACAACAGCCATGAATCCCACTGCGTTTTTTCCATTAAATATTTAATACATCCTGACCTAATTTTATACTTAAAAACAGATTCTACTCCCTGTCTTCCACAAACACAAACAAACACAGCATTTCCACAGGCTTAAAGACATGAATGTTGCTTAAGTCAACATGAAATCAGAATGCCATCAAAATTTACCATATTTTTGTTTTTTAATACATGTTTTTGGTCTGTTTGTGCACAAATTATCATTGCATGTTATTCTGAATTTAAAAAAGTTATCTAAATATTTAAGCTGATACAGATTCCATTACTTTCCAACCCCTCTCTTCTCCACCTGACTCTATTATTGTACAGTATGCAATGCCCCCTTTTCAGAATCCCATGTTTCCTTTGGAAACAATTTAGATCAGGAAAATAAAATTAGCTTCACGCTTAATTTAATTTGCTGTTGTTCATCATTGTTTGTCGACTATATAAATCTAAAGACATAAAGACGTGAATTAACAGAGAAAGGCTCAATATCTGGAGTCTGATGGAACAAAATGATATTCAGGAAATGTTATATTTGAGTTGTTGAGCCTAAAATGTTTATATTGACTAAACTAAACTAAAATAAAATATTGCAAGTCCAAAACCTAGCCGTCCAACATCTCCCAGAACCTGACGATAACGGCTGCCTATCTTACTCCAGCAGCCGGAGAATATCTCCAGCACTTCATCCTTTCCAGTGTCACCCTCTTGCTGTCCTCTCATGCTTCACTTAATGATGACAAAGAAGGCCACTGTTAAAAGCAGAAGAGGAACGACGGAAGAAGACACTTTCGGAGATGGGACACTTTGAATGTGGGTGCCGAGATATATACTACCCACATGCATGTTTCTTTGCTTCTGTGTTCGAACTAGTGTTGTCAAAAGAACCGGTATTTCGGTACCAAGTCGGTACTAAAACAATGAAAACGTTACGGTACCAGCCTTTCTTAAGTACCGGTGGTACACCTGGTCAACCCGGTTCTTGATGCGCTATCCGAAAGGTGCACAACGCAGTTGCCTCCTCTTCATAAAAGCACTGAGACGGGCGAATTCAAAAGGAGGATAGCAACACATCAAACTAACAAAACACCTTAAAGACCGACACCCGGATCTTTTAATTTGAATTTCGGATTGAAATAAACATCGCCGTTAGCGTAAGTTATTCGTTAGCATAAGCGCGGCTAACGCTAATATAATGAACATTAGAATGAAGTTTCTTTGTTAACTATTTAATGCCCCTATAAATGTTATTAGTGTAAAGAAAACAGGAGGACATAATGGTATTTACTATTTTTACACACGAGGCTTTGAAATGAACTGTGTATCCAAAATATGCATGTTAGAGAATGTACAAATGTATGGTTAACAGTGTTAATGTCATATGAGTCCGTCAGAAGAACAGTTCTTGCCTTGCATTATTTATTTAAACAGGTTTTAAAAGCCCTGTAAAAATTAAATATGAACACAGTTTGGATTAAAGAAAAGTACAGTCAAATTGTATCTCCTGTATAGACTTTACAATGACTTCATGTTATCTAACATCAACTTACAGTGAGTGAACAATATATTTTTACGACATTAATTGTTTTAAAACATTAAATGTTTGTGAATGTTATTTAATACAAACACTTGATCATTCATGTTTGTTCATTGTGCATTAAATAATTTTAACAGATTGAACTTGTAATTTATGTATTAGTAAATTTTGAAATTAACCCTAAGAAGAAAAATTGCTATATAACTATCGATTATTGTTAGGTCATGTTATCTAAGTGTTTTTTATACTACAGCTTCCATCTACTTGATATACACTTAATATATTTAATCTTATCTAAATTTATTATAAAAGCTGAGGTTTATTATTTACTGAAAAGTTATATTTTAGCTGGTGTCAATGATCTAATATTGCATTAGGTCAAACTCAGCCCATTGCTTTACTTAAGTATATTATATTTTCCTTTTACAGCTGCAGGCTGAGGAAGATCATGAAACACCCCAGCAAACTCTAAAACAGACAACAGTTTACGGTTGTTTTTCGGCGGCAGCAGAAATATGACAAAAACTTTTGTGTGAAACTTGTTTACTTTTTTCATACTTTTATTACTTGTGGAAAAACTTGAAACACAATTTTAAATAAGTATAAAGAATGGCATTGGTTTTGTACATTTTATTTTTGTTTATCGTTATTAATAAAAAATAATGTTGTTCAATTAGCATGTTTTTGTGTTTTGCTTTGGTACCGAAATTGGTACCGAGAACCGTGGATTTTCACTGGTATTGGTACCGAATACAGAAATTTTGGTACCGTAACAACACTAGTTCGAACAATAGTGAACTAAACAAATCAACATAAATAAAAGACAAATTGTTGTGAATGCATTAAGCTTCCATATATTTTACTCCTGTGGTTTGTAGAGTCCTTTTTTCCTGGCAGATTGAACATCTTGCAGGAAATTCCAGAGCCAGAACTGTTTGTGTTCTCTAAACAGCATCCATTAACTCTGCAGAAGTGCATGGACATGTACAGTGGGTACGGAAAGTATTCAGACCCCCTTGGACAGGTGTGTGGCTTTCCTAATCAAGTGCAATCAGTATAATCAAACACAGCTGGATTCAAATGAAGGTGTAGAACCATCTCAAGGATGATCAGAAGAAATGGACAGCACGTGAGTTAAATATATGAGTGTCACAGGAAAGGGTCTGAATACTTAGGACCATGTTATATTTCAGTTTTTCTTTTTTAATAAATCTGCAAAGATGTCAACAATTCTGTGTTTTTCTGTCAATATGGGGTGCTGTGTGTACATTAATGAGGAAAAAAAATTAACTTAAATGATTTTAGCAAATGGCTGCAATATAACAAAGAGTGAAACATTTAAGGGGGTCTGAATACTTTCCGTACCCACTGTATATTCACACTACATTCCTGAATAGCAATGGATCTCATCAGACAGCAGACTGAATAGTCAGAGTTCCTACTCTGAAAGGCTCTTTTGTGCCTTCCGGTAAGAATTATAGTCTGAATTTACACTAACATCTTCATTCTTCAGCCCTGATAGCATTCTCAAACTCTTCTGTCTGCATCTAAGCAGAAGCGAGGCATTATGAGGACACAAGGATGTATAATCCATCAAATGCATGTTTTTATGCCAAGACCAGATTCAGCATTAGATCATAACGGCCTTATGGAAACGGTTAATAGCGGATAAAAAGGTCATATATTGTGTGCGACGGATGTTGCTTTTCTGCTCCATCCGGAGCGAGTGAGCTATAATGAGTGACTTTAAGACTTTAGGAGATTGATGCCAGATTGCTTTACACTCAGTGTTATCAAGGAAGCTTAATGCGAAGAGTAATCACCAAACTACAACAAGCTGAGAATTGTATAACACCATGAATTCATCACAACGCTTCTCTAGAAGGGTCTACAGGAGATGAAAGAAGACCAGATACTCCTAGACTAATGATTCTCACTCCTAAAATCAGAGCAGACAGAGACGCCTCTGAGGAGGGATGTCCAGTCAGCTGTAGCTGAACTTTAGCTGAGGGCCTGGAAGCTCATTCAGGCGATGTTCTCTCGAAAGTACAGCGTAAATATACAACGGAAGTTTAACAGTGACACACACAAATGTTGAGTTGAAGACCCCATGAAATGGCTTAATGAGTGCAGTTTTCTGTCCTTTGTTGATGTATTTCCTTTTGAATCAGGAAGTTGGGGGTGTATTGTTTCTAATGTCATGGTGATTTTAAGTCATATTCTCTACAAATCTGAATCTATGGCACACAAAACATGATTTTTAAACAAAACAATGCATCTCTATAGACTACTTATTTAGCATCATACTGAATTGATCCATTATTGGTTAACGATCGGGATAAACCTGATTTATTATGGAAGCCACAGATATTAAAATTCTTTCCCATAATTATTTTCATGCTATAGCAGATAACTATTAAAATTCCATACTATTTTGTCTAAATTAATTAAACATAAAACACCCAAAATTTGAATTATTAATAGTTTTAAATGGTACAAGTGAATTTAGGCATCACAACATTATAATGTACATTATAAATTATACATTATACATTATAATATACAGCATAAAAAAGATATTCATCATATTGAGGCTTGCTTAAAATTATATTAAGATTACAAATTACAGTGTTATTAAATTGCAGGTTTATTTAAAGATTAACTTAATGTAAAAATAGGAGAAATTAGCAAAATTAAAGATCCAATATGGATCAACAATATATTGTTATCATTAACAAAAATTGACAAATTAACAAAAAAACATTTTTGGTAACTGAAATAAAGCTGAAATAAAATAAAATATAAATATTAGATGAAAAAATGTAAATGTTCCCTTGGCAACCAACTGATACATTAAGGTACTAAAATTACTAATTGAAATCAAACTGAAATAAAAAAATTTATTAAAACTCCTTAGCATTTGTTAAAAAAATCTAATAAAAATGTCAAAATCTAATAAAAAAATACTAAAAACTATGCAAAAAATACTAAAATAACACTGATATTGTCCAAAATCGTTAAATATTCAACAACAGACTCAGTACAAATCTAAAGGACAGCTGTGTGCCTACCAATGTAAACTTCTGCATGAATGTTTGACAGCCTACATTTTTTCATAGCTGGACAATGCCGTAATTTAGAGCAAAACTCAAATATCTTCATTGGCGAAAAAAAATTTGGTCATTTTATAATTTTGTGTTGCTTAAGTCACACTGGATTTGCCATAAACAGGCCTTTGTAAACCAAAATGCTATCACTTCCTGTTAATCTTCAGCACACAAAGCTCTGCAGTTTTCTGGGTCATGGTACCTTGTGACCCGGTTCTGCCTATGAAACCTTATTAAATGATAACATGCGTTTGCTGCACGCAGTCTTCTCCATAGAAGATCACTCTTCAGCACAGAGCCAGATCACGACACCAGACCCTTTAAACAGCCGAAACAGAACAGTGTGTCACCAGCCATCAGTCACATTATTCACCCACTCTGTTCGTCTGTCCTAGAGATGTAACTTAAGTCTTCAAAACCGTGTGATTGTGCAGCAACAACCGCAAGCGGTGAGAGAGGGGATTATTTGGGGTGGCTGAAGAGGCTGAGGGGGGATGAATGGGATCTGAGCCGTTCGATTGGTCGAGAGCGGCAGGACTGATCCCTACAGATGGCTGTGGTTTCCATGGCAATGGAAGGATCAGCATCAGCATCCTTCCAGAGAGCCGAAAGCGGCGCACACTAGCATGATGCTCACACAAACAGCCCGTGCCTCATTAGCATAATTAAAATGCATATTTACAGCTTCGTTCGTCATCAACCTAAATATTTTCTGCTCTTGGGATACAATATTTTCTTCCTCTGACCGTGCTGTCTTTATCTTTTCTCTGCATTTGCTATTTATGTCCTCAGAATAAATACTGACACACACATTTGTGTACACATCTGCTCCTTTATTCCTTCTAAAGCTGTTCCCTTCCGTTTGAACCAGATTCATCCCTTCTGACAACCAGATACAATTCATTTCCCTCAGAGATGAAAGATGAAAAGGACACGAGGAGAGAGAGGAAAAGACGAGAAACGGAGAAACCGTGGGAAGGAGGTACTAAAATAGCTCCAAGAACACGCAAACAGGAAGGTTGATAGAAAGAGTGTAGGAGAAGATAAAGATGAACCTTTAACAACCAGGATGAAAAAAACATCTTTAACCATTATATAACAAGAACTCAATGCTGAATCAACCACGTCTCAACAGATGCATGCAAACAACCTCAAGGACACGCCAGAGACACTCTGGCTCTCGGGATGCTCCATCCTCCTACCTGACAGTTAAAGCCCGTATTCATCGAGGATCTGTGCTGCATGCTGTCTGCAGCGAGTCCGACGACCGTTCCTTATCCCAAGGAGAGGAAATGTGCGGTGAGGACGCACTAGAGAGCAGCTAAGGTTCCTCTGCGCACTTCTCGCTGCGCTACCCCTTCTGATACGGCAGTAGCCCTGATCGCCGGGGCTATGTTGTCCAACTGTTGAGAACAAGACGTGCAGCCTGTGTTTGACAGGCGTCCATCCACCAATCGGAGTGGAGATTAGAGTGCCGACATCACTGGCTGCGTGGACTGGTATCTGAGCTGTATGAGTGCGCGTGCTCAGTGATTCACGCTCTATGTGTGAATGTTTTGGATGGTGTGTGCAGCTCTGAGCTCCCTCCTTTCAGTATTCCAGCGAAAACATCAACATCCTAATGCATCTCATGCATGATGGGAAATTTAGTTTCAACCTTTATCTGTTTAAGGACACACAGACTGCTGCTTCATTTTTAGGAGCCAATTAAAGCTGGATATTTATAAAATTAGAGGATCTTTACTTTTTTCTCAGTAGCTTTGGTGCAGTTCTCGAATCATCCTTAATATTTGCGAAGTAGTATGTGCATTTGTCAAAACAATGCATACAAACAGCACCACACAATGGATTATCTGCAAAAGCCTGTAACTTACTCAAAATCTTTAGTTCATCTCTCAAAAGTAAGTATTTATGTCCATGTATACATATCAGTGCCATCAGAATGAAAAGTCCTTGTGTCATTGTTCACAAACAAGATGCAAAGTCAAAATGCACTCTGTTAGTATTATCTGTCCTGATGTAAACTATGGCAACAGTTTGGATGACAGTTACTATATTGAAATGCAGAAGGCTGCACTTCTTATGAATGCCATATGTCCATTTCAAAAGTACAAATTTACACATTACTGTATGTGGAATATTGATTGAAAGAGACTGGATAGGATTCACAGTTACACTTTACTAGTGGTCTGACAAAAAATCATTACAACGTCATTGTGATATAGAAAAGAAATATGGGCACAAAGGCGAAAATACAAAATTAGAAAGGCAAACACAGGAAACACC
>NW_015655715.1:556159-559240 GCF_001515625.1 Sinocyclocheilus rhinocerous | reverse complement strand
CAGTCTGTCTACACCTCCTGACGTGCCAGTCTGTCGGTCCACAGATTCTCATCTACATCACAATGAATATCTTCCCTTGCAATGCAACGTGGAATTGGAGTCAAGTGAACCATCTCACAACTTCATACAGTATATGTGGATGAGGCTGGCTTCAACCTGACCAAAAGCAGAAGGCGTGGTTGAAATGTCATCGGCCACAGAGCTACTGTTGATTTACCAGACCAACGGGGAGGAAATATCCATTGTCAGAATTTGTAACTCTTGTGTTGTCCTCTGTATGTATGCTTTCCAATTGAAGGTTCATGAGATGCACCTTTGAGCTATTTCAGAGAATTGGTTTATCATTAGCTGATCTACATTATCTTCATTAGTGAAAGTCAAGATTCACCTGCACAATTTATGGCAAATTTACAAAAAGTCTAATAGAAATGTGTAGAAAATATGCTTGACAGTTTATGACAACTAGATCAACCATTTTGCATTTAATGACTCATATGATGAACTAATTACTAGATGTTTTGGGGGATAAGACTGTTGCACAGAGAACTATATAGTACATTTTGAGCAACATGACATTAGCAACTGATAATGTAGGAAACCACAGAATCAATCGCAACTTGCTCAAAAGAATGAGAAACTGCTTTTATGATGTGCACAAGTGACTAGATGATGTGGAGGTTGAACAAGTCGTTTTGAGAATTTCATTTCTGATCTGAGAAATGCACCAAAGCGACTGAGAAAAACTGTAATTTGTATAAAAAAAAGTTATTTGTAATATTAGAATCAATTTTAAGATTTTGCCCACACACAACCAAATATCCAAGCACTAGAAGTAAAACCAATTTTTCATTTTCAATTGTTTGCCCCTCAGAATTGAATGTGAATTAAATTCAGTTCCGGAATTAGATTTAAACTGTTCCAAGATTCCAATACAAATTTGAATTTTGGCTATTAAAAAAAAAGTTTTGAAGATTGAAGGACAAACTAACATGAAGACAGACAGAGAGACAGACCGACAGACCGACAGACAGACAGACAGACAGACAGACAGACAGATAGATAGATAGATAGATAGATGTTTTAGGTTTCTGATGTCAGCCTTTTTTTTAATCAGCTTAGATTCAATAAATGCTCTTTTAAACTTTGAAGGAATTTGAGTTCTGAAAGTTACTGTATGTTTTCATAGTACAATGAGCTAAAATAGAATTCCCCAAAAAAGAATTTCTCATGACATAACTCCATGAAAAAGCTACACACGACCGCTCTGAGTTTCCTGTTTACAGCCTTGTTTTGAGAAATAGCCTAATGTGTATGATATTATTCCACTATATGACTTGAAGGCCGTTCATATAATAAGCTTTCTCACAATCCATCTGGTCTATATACTCATGCGTCAGACAGATATCTTTGGCTATTGCAACATATCTTAAATTTCTTTTGTGTGTTGCACCATGAGCACAGCATGTTTTATGATGCCATGTCAAGTTAAGAATAATTGAATTATAATATTTTGTCTCTGAAGATCCATGCTTTCTATACCGCAATATTGATAAAAAATGTAAAGGGGTCATGAACTGAGAATGCTCCGGTTACAAACGTAACCTCGTTTCCCTGAGATAAGGGAACGAGCGTTGAGTATGGGGAAACTCCTGTTTAAACTGGTACTGAAGCCTGATTTGTTCACGTTTGTGTAGCTGCACAAACCAATGGCGCTCTAGCCCGCCAGAATGGGCGGAGCCGACCTCTATATAAGTCGGCTCGGTGCGCCATTTCATCAGAATTATTCGATTGAAGCGACAGTCATCATTTAGCGTGCAGCTTATAGTACAGCAAGTGACACAACGCTCATTCCCTTATCTCATGGAACCAAGGTTACGTCAGTAACCGGAGCGTTCCCTTTTGAACGTTCTCTCACGTTGTGTATGGGGATCGTAGCATCTACTATCCAGCGGGAAAGTCTCTGCTTCGTAACCAGCATCCCTTTACTATGGCCTCCGAAGCAGACAAAGAGCTGCTCTGTTTGTCTGAAAAGACCAGAGCACTCAACGTACGCTCTAAGAGCCCTAACTGGGCAGAGTGGATTGGGACCCTGCTCACCGTCTGCAGCGGGGAGTACTAGAAGGGTAATAACCTGGGCTCTAAACGGAGTTGAGAGCACTTTAGGTACATAACCTTGTCTTGGCTTGAGGACGACCTTACAGTCATTGGGCCCAAATTCAAGACAGGAAGCACTGATTGAAAATACAGTGCCTGCAGGTAACCCACTCGCTTGACCAATGCTAATGCCATAAGGAGGGTGGTCTTAAGCGACATGGGCCGCAGGTTGGCAGAATGGGGCGAGCCCAGTCTCGGAGCACTAGTTTAAGGACCCCTAAAGAACATGAGCCAAACTGAGTCCCAAGCACAGCTGAGGGCTGCAGATATAACCATTTCCACCCTTGGGGAGAAATAGGCAGATTAAATAGACAAAATCCACGTGGCTCAAAGGGAAGGGTTCCGTAGGGCCCTCAGGACTATGGACAAGTTCCAGGTTGGCACGGTCTGAGGACGAGGAGGATTCAATCTCCGGGCGCCCCTCAAGAACTTAACGACCAAGTCGTTTCTGGCGATTGACTGGCTAGCATCGAGAGAATGATTCACTACGATGGCTGCAACATAAACTTTGAGCGTAGAAGGGGCACGCTAGTTGTCCAGAAACTCTTGCGAAAAAAGTTGCACCGGGCCTAGGTTTCATGCTGCACACCAGTCACAGAAGACTGACCATTTAAGGGCGTAAAGTTGTCTCGTAGATGGTGCTCTAGCCTCTAAAATGGTGTTGCTCACTCTTGCTGGGAGTTGTATAGACTCCTGTCGAGGGTCCAGACATGAAGGCTCCACAGCTCTGGCCGGGGGTGCCAAATCATGCCCTTCACCTGCGAGAGAAGGTCCCTCCATAATGGTATCGGCCACGGGGCAGCTGCTGACAGCTGCACTAACTCAGGGAACCAAGTTTCGTTCTTCCAAAGTGGGGCCACCAGGAGGAATGAGCAACCGACTTCCCTGACCCGTCTGATGACCTGAGGAAGCAGGGCAATCGGGGGG
>NW_015655715.1:552448-556144 GCF_001515625.1 Sinocyclocheilus rhinocerous | reverse complement strand
TGGCTTGAGGACGACCTTACAGTCATTGGGCCCAAATTCAAGACAGGAAGCACTGATTGAAAATACAGTGCCTGCAGGTAACCCACTCGCTTGACCAATGCTAATGCCATAAGGAGGGTGGTCTTAAGCGACATGGGCCGCAGGTTGGCCGAATGGGGCGAGCCCAGTCTCGGAGCACTAGTTTAAGGACCCCTAAAGAACATGAGCCAAACTGAGTCCCAAGCACAGCTGAGGGCTGCAGATATAACCATTTCCACCCTTGGGGAGAAATAGGCAGATTAAATAGACAAAATCCACGTGGCTCAAAGGGAAGGGTTCCGTAGGGCCCTCAGGACTATGGACAAGTCCCAGGTTGGCACGGTCTGAGGACGAGGAGGATTCAATCTCCGGGCGCCCCTCAAGAACTTAACGACCAAGTCGTTTCTGGCGATTGACTGGCTAGCATCGAGAGAATGATTCACTACGATGGCTGCAACATAAACTTTGAGCGTAGAAGGGGCACGCTAGTTTTCCAGAAACTCTTGCGAAAAAAGTTGCACCGGGCGTAGGTTTCATGCTGCACACCAGTCACAGAAGACTGACCATTTAAGGGCATAAAGTTGTCTCGTAGACGGTGCTCTAGCCTCTAAAATGGTGTTGCTCACTCTTGCTGGGAGTTGTATAGACTCCTGTCGAGGGTCCAGACATGAAGGCTCCACAGCTCTGGCCGGGGGTGCCAAATCATGCCCTTCACCTGCGAGAGAAGGTCCCTCCATAATGGTATCGGCCTCGGGGCAGCTGCTGACAGCTGCACTAACTCAGGGAACCAAGTTTCGTTCTTCCAAAGTGGGGCCACCAGGAGGAATGAGCAACCGACTTCCCTGACCCGTCTGATGACCTGAGGAAGCAGGGCAATCGGGGGGGAAGGCGTACAGGCAAGAGCTGGGCCAATCATGGGCCAGCGCATCTCGCTGCATGGAGAAATAAGTCGTGCAGTGAGAGTTGTATTCTGAGGCGAAGAGGTCAACCTCTGCCCTCCCGAAGACAGACCAGATTTCCTGAACCATCTGAGTATGTGGTGTCCATTCTCCCGGAGCTACATTGCCTCTGTACAGCATGTCTTCACCAAGGTTCAGACTGCCCGGCACATGAACCGCTCTGATTGAGAGGAGTTTTCCCTGTGCCCAAAGTAGGAGGCGTTAAGCCATCCTGTAAAGTGAACATGACCTGAGACCAACTTGGTGGTTGATATAGGCTACCACCATCATGTTGTCCGATCTGACCAGGATGTGGGGCCCCCTTAAGGCTGACAGGAAGGTTTTTAGGGCCAGAAAAACCACCATCATCTTCGAGGTACTTGATATGGAGGCACCGCTCGTGGATCGACCAGGAGCTGGACGCTGGATAGCCCTCTAACAAAGCGCCCCAACCAGTGTTGGAGGCGTCTGTTATAACTACCTTCCTCCTGGAGGTCAGTCCCAACTGCACGCCTGGTTGGAACAGGCGAGAAGTTGTCCAAGGGGCCACAGCTTTGATACAGCGATTGGTCACCCTGACGTAAAACTGGCCCAGGTGACAGGCATGAGACGGGACATGGGCTTTGAGCAAAAATTGAAGAGGCCGCATATGAAGCAGGCCTAGAGGAATCACAGAGGAGGTGGCTGCCATTAGGCCGAGCATTCTCGGGAAAATCCTGAGGGGACGTGGAGTCCCTGGCTTGAAAGATGCCACCAGTCGCTGAATTGCCAGGGAACGTTTCTGCGTAAGCCATGCCCGCATCCGGGCAGAGTCTATCACAGTCCCCAGAAAGACCGCTCGCTGTCTGGGAGACAAATGACTATTGTGCGGGTTGATTTTCAGCCCAAGGCACTCCAGATGGCTGAGCAGCAGTGATCTGTGTGCGATTAGTTCCCATTCTGATCTGGCTAAAACCAGCCAATGGTCGAGGTAATTCAAGATGCGGATTCCCATCTGCCTCAGAGGGGAAAGAGCCGCGTCGATGCACTTTATAAAAGTGCGAGGGGCCAGAGATAGGACTGTGTACTGATAGGCCACTCGAACGTGAATCTCAAGAACGGTCTGTGGCGGGGGGTTATGTGGATGTGAGAGTATGCATCTTTCAGATCCACTGTCAGAAACCAGTCCTCGGGACAAACCTGCGCGAAGATCTGTTTCAAAGTTAACATCCTGAATTGCCATCTGATAAGAGATCGATTCAGAAGTCTGAGATCTAGAATAGGTCTGAGCCCACCATCTTTCTTTGGCACGAGGAAGTAGTGACTGAAAAGCCTGACACGCTGTTCGCTAGAGGTACCGTTTCCCTGGCACATTTTGCAAGCAATTTTTGTACTTCGGACCGAAGAACATGAGCTTTGTCGTCCTGTACCGAAGTGTCAATAATACCTCTGAAACGAGGTGGCCTGCCAGCGAACTGGAGTGAGTAATCTCATTTTAACGTATTTAGAACACAACTTGAAACACCAGGAATGGCTGTCCAAGCCTTGAACCCGGTGGCAAGAGGTTCTAATTTTATGAATGGAAGTTCGCCGTACGAGGGCGGGAAACTTGTATTTGCGAGAGTGAGGAGAGGACAAATGCTCTTTTGTATGTGTCTGCTTTCAGCAGTAGTTTGCTTGGGCATGCACTGAACTTGAAGGACGCGCCCAGCTTGAATAAAAGTTCCATCACTCAGTTTTGAACGGAGGGATGGAGAGCGAGCGCAAGCTTTCTTAGAGGAAGCTCCGGCCTCAGCGAGAACTGATCCTTCCTTTTCCTCTCAAAAGTGCTTCGCTAGGTCAATGCTCTTTCAGACTAGGCGTGGCCCAGTCTATGCTGTGCTCATCTTTAGATCCGCCTAAAAAGATTTTATAAACTAAAAATTTTAGTTAAAGTTTTAGTAATTTAGTTGTTTTTATCATTTTCATTAGGTTTTTTGGTCCCACTTTATATTAAGTGGCCTTAACTACTATGTACTTACATCAAAAAATAAGTACAATAGGGACAGGTTAATCGCACAGCCCTAGTTTAAGGGTGGGTTAAGGTGTAAGAGATGGGTCAACAGTGTAATTATAAATGTAATTACAGAAATTAATTACAGATGTAATTACATGCAGATATTTTTCAAATATATGTACAATGTAAAAACATGTATGTACACATTAAGTGCATTGTACCAAATTATTCATTTAAATGTAAGTACAAAGTAGTTAAAGGGATAGTTCACCCAAAAATGAAAATTATGTCATTAATTACTCACCCTCATGTCGTTTCAAGTCATATCAGGGTTGGAGCTAAACTCTGAAGGAAAGTGGCCTGGAAGGGCCAAGTTAGCCCACCTCTGCTTTAAAAACTCCTAAAGTGAGTTGTATCAAACTTAAAGGTGCAATACCTGATTGTCTTCAGAAACAATTTTTGTTATGCTGGTTGAAAGTCTCTTCACATCCGGATAGCAATCATTAAGTTAAGTGGTCTAAATGTATTTATCTGTATTTATATATTCTGTAGAAGGCGTAGGACCAAGAAATGTTCGCCCAATCAAAACGCTCCGTTCGAGCATTTTAATTGGCTTTCCTACCTGCCAGTCAACATATGTATTTGCATACCTCTGAGCACCCTGTTCGCGCAGACAGGATACATCATCAGCGCGTTCACGCACGCTGTGCAGACAGACATCAACAACCCGATCTTCCTTCATGGTATTGTAGTACTTTTACTAAC
>NW_015655715.1:548488-548651 GCF_001515625.1 Sinocyclocheilus rhinocerous | reverse complement strand
TCTGTTATTGCCTTGTTTATCTAAAAGTGCACTTTTCCTTGTTTTAAATCTAGCCAGAAAGCCATGTGTTGACTGTGAAACATTAATTATATGAATTATATGCATTTATGGTGTAATTACTAAATTTCCGTGTCAATCCATGTTAATTTTTACTGCGCTGTCA
>NW_015655715.1:547207-548240 GCF_001515625.1 Sinocyclocheilus rhinocerous | reverse complement strand
TTTGCTGCTATTGAGGTGGGATATGGGTAAGGTTAGGGACAGGTTTGGTGGTCTGGGTAGATTTAAGGGTGGGTTAAGGTGTAGGAATGGGTCAACAGTAAAATTATAAATGTAATTACAGAAATTAATTACAGATGTAATCACATGCAGGTATTTTTAAAATATAAGTACAATGTAAAAACATGTATGTACACATTAAGTGCATTGTACCAAATTATTCATTTAATTGTAAGTACAAAGTAGTTAAAGGGATAGTTCACCCAAAAATGAAAATTATGTCATTAATTACTCTCCCTCATGTCGTTTCAAACCCGTAAGACCTCCGTTCATCTTCGGAACACAAATATATTTTTGATGGAATCTGAGAGCTGTCTGACCCAAAAATAGTGGAGTGTTCCTGTATTTATATATTCTGTAGAAGGCGTAGGACCAAGAAATGTTCGCCCAATCAAAACGCTCCGTTCGAGCATTTTAATTGGCTTTCCTACCTGCCAGTCAACATATGTATTTGCATACCTCTGCGCACCCTGTTCGCGCAGACAAGATACGTCGGTATTCTGGTCTGTGAGCGTAAATGCGTTCAGGGGGCGTGGCTTTGGACGGCGATTGTAGGGAGGTTCAGTGCTTTCAGTGCTATCAGGCTAAAGTTAGCATTTCATACCTCTGCGCACCCTGTTCGCGCAGACAAGATACGTCATCAGCACGTTCACGCACACTGTGCAGACAGAGCGAGAATGGCATTCTTTCATGGTATTGTAGTACTTTTACTAACTGTACTATAAAGTTTTCTCACCGGTGAATGACACATGATGTAGCCCAGCGGTTCCCAATTCCAGTCCTCGCGCAAGGGAAGCAGGGGAAATCAGTTGAAGTTTACTTCACTTCGGAACATTCATTCACGGATTTGCGCTGCGCAGCGTCTTCACACACAGACGAAACTTACTAGAGAAGTGTGAAGTGACATAATATACCTCTGTAAATAAATACTATTTAAATTCACGTCTCGCCCAATTTATTGCCCTTTGTATGGAAC
>NW_015655715.1:537317-546903 GCF_001515625.1 Sinocyclocheilus rhinocerous | reverse complement strand
TATTTCAGCGCTCCTAAAGCGCCACCTCGTGGCAGAGAATGAATTTGCATTTCCAATAAGCCTTTCTTGCTGTTTATGGTCAGATCAATGCAAATATCAACTCATGATTTTATACGTTTTAAATTGACAATAATTGATATGCTTGATTTATCCCTTTTCATAAAAATGGTCTAAAGACTGAAATGCTGTTGTATAAGATTTTTGTTTTTGTGAAAACCTGTATCTGAACTGTAAATCATGTAATTTTATAGCTCAGTACTGTATGTTACCGCAGACATTGTCCAACCCCATTCATACTGTGTTCATTTTATTTGTGCAGCTCTTAAAATGGGTCATAGATTGCTTTAAATTTATTTTTACAAATTCTGCAGATACCCTGTAAATAGTGAAATAAAATTCCTTCCTTCATATTTGTTGATATTTGTGTATTGAAAATATTTTTGATTGACATTTAGGAATTCCTATCTGATTTTCTATATTTTTTTAAAAAAGGCCTTTTTTATTTGGGCTAGTTAAATTAATTTTCGGGCTACCAAAATCTGAAGAGTACCTGCCCGAAGGGCTACCAGGGATTTTGAAATTTTGCGAGCCCTGTTTTAGTTCACTATACTAATCATGATCAACACATATCTACTCATCACATTTGCACATTAATGCCATTTTTGCTTACAAGTTCACGTGAATCAACATTTCCAGCAAAACCTCTCAGGTGCATCATTTGAGCACCAGCTCTTGGATGATGACATTCCCACGAGCACTGTGGCCTTTTAAGCAGGGTGTGTTTGGATATTAAAGTGATGAATCGAGCATGTAGTCCTATAAATCTCTGCTTATAGAGACATGTAGCAGGCTGAGGTTCCCCACAGGTCTCAGAGCTCTATGTCCTCCAGAGCAGCATGCTTCCCTTGGTCACGCCGTCTGCTCACAATGGCTCCTCTCCAGCTCACTATATGACAAAATACTAAAGGCTGCCCCATCTCTCTCTCTTTAGACTCACGGCTGCTCTAGACTAAACAAAGATTGGTGCTTAAAATATCTCAATATCTCTTAAACTCTCCTGGTTACCAAAAGCTTGTGGATGGAGATTTGAATTAAGTTAGTGACAAGCTTCACTGAGTGTCTACAAATATCCAATCAAGCGCCATCAGTCTCACATGGAGACATTAAAAATTGACTGCCAATCAGTCACAATGAATCGCATCATTTGGATGCATGAAAACCAGACACTCGCTCACTCTTGCAAACAAAACAGTAATTAAATCCAAATTCCACTGCATTGTGCACATGCTGTGAAAAGCATAACATAGGAAATGAAGAACTAGGACTCACCCTGTTATCACTAGCAGGACTCTGAACCTGCAGAGGAGCAGAAAGGCAATAAAATCACTCGCACCATCAGTATTTACACAACACACATCAATTACAGTCAGAAAGAGCTCAGACTTTTACAACCTACATGCAATGTTTTTTTTTTAAAGCATATGCATATGAAACATTTAAAAAAACCTTTAACCCTAATATTGTGTTCCGGTCATTTTGACTCTGAGAAAATGTTATTGCATTGGACTTAAACCTATGATTTTGCTCACACAGGGTATGATGACAACTATAATCATTTTTGTACTTTATTGGGATTTTTCCCCACCTTTACAATTCCCCAGTGCTTTACAATTGTGATTTGAGTTTATGCACCTCAGTTTTGGAGTGAAAAAAACCCCACATTTAATTTTAGCAACGTTCACTCAAAAACTGAGGTGCATAAGCTCATTATCAATGAGGCCTACAACCAATCAGTTAAAAAAAAAAATACAAAACCTATGTTAATTGAACAAAAATAAGTTGACAAAAAGATTGAACTCAATATTTGATAATAATATAGCATATCAATTTATGAGCAATTTTTTTGTAGGGCGGTCATTTTTGACTGGAAAATCCAAATTGGGTAAAGGTAAATTTTTAATAAGGTAGTATAAAACATGTGTCAAGTTCTTAGAAATGTAACCTTTGTATGCATGTTTATTTCTTTTGTACCGTTTTCATGAAATGTTGACATTTAATGACACTAAAAATGTCATGTGGTGTAACCATCATGTGAAAAAATGTGTTTATGCATGTGATGTGCATCTTAATCATTATTTTTTTTTAAAAACAATATTTTTTCCTAGATAAAATATACTTTTAATAAATATCATAAATTATTAATTCATAAAATACCATGAAGTTTTTGGTTGCACCAAATGACATCTTACAATCTGAACTAACCTCGCCTTGACGTAAAATGTCAAATTATATTTTAGGAGATTTATTGACCTTGACACACAGTTAAGACGGTCCACTCTACAATATCATATCCTGTTTTGTTTTTTTTGTCCGCACCACATCCATATTTTAGGTCCCGAAAGAGAACAACTGCATGAGTATATTCGCAGAAGGATCATTTTTACGTTTTACTAAAATATAAATGGTCTCAACACAAACAGACGTGCACTAAAAGCCACAAAACTCTCATTTTGATTTGATGTGGTCTTGAAAGATTAACCACAGAGTTAAAGACTGAACACATGATTCAGAAGATCAGATGAAGGAACAGTACAAATTTACTAACATGAAGAATAAAAAAAATATGTATTCATTTCTGTGTTAAGGCTGATAGACAAAGATTATTCATTCTTCTTTGACCTGTTTTATCACACACACACACACACACACATCAGCATTCAGGGCACCAGCTGCAGCTAAGCGGGCAGTGACTTATGATGGTCAGAAAAGGCCCTCTGGGACTCAGATCGCTGGCATCGGTTCAGCTCACATTGAGAGCTACAGTGAAATGTACCAGCCCAGTGGACTCAACCGACCGCTGGATCTCTGCCAGTGACGATAGGTTCAATCTGTCCCTCAGCTCAGCCAAAAGATCACAAAAAAACATATTCAATCTTAATCTTATTTTTTAAATGTTATATTTGAGCAGCATTTTTTTACAATTTCAACTTCTTGTTAGTTTTTCAACCTTTATGCCATATATAATCTCAGGGGGAAAAAGAAAGAAAGAAGAAAAAAATATTTAAAATTGAATGAATACTTTTATTCAAGGGTTCATTAAATAGATCAAAGTGACAAAGACATTTTTAATGTTACAAAAGATTTCTTGATTGTAAATGTCCCCTTTTGGCCCATTTTTATGTATGAAATAAAGATTGAACAATACATTTGTGAAACATATCAAATGCTGCTACATTATAGATCATAAAAAGCATGGCTCCTAATGATTGACAACATGACAACTTGATCATGAATTTGAGTTATCCTAAATGGAAACTTCCAATACTTTCTTCAACACAATAAATACTCTCTTGGTGTAATTCCGAGGTCAGCATCTGCTTTTTGTCTTACACTACGCTGTACTGAAAGTCTGGTTTTCTGATGTTTTTAGTACATGGATAAAGTTCATATGGGTGTTCAAATGGTGGAAGTGGCTGATAAAGCCTTGCTGCTGCATATGCACAAACTGTACTTAAGGATTTTGTAAGTGTACACTCCTCTTAGCAATGTCTGGAAACCTTTTGAAATGTGCACGTAAGGATTAGACAGGAATGCAACCACAAACACAGTGTGTGTGAATATCTTCTGAGGAGCCGAGTGAGATTGTGTGTCTTTGTTTAGGACTGAATGGATGGCAGAATCAATAGGATGTGGGCCGACTCTTCTCAACTCCAGCACCAAACTGTCAGAAGGAGCAGAGACCCTGGCTCTAAAAGCCCGTGTTAAGATGGCTGCTGCTTTTTTGCGTTGATCCAATCAATTTTATTATTTTTTTTTTTACATGGATGAAGAGCAATTACAGTAAGAGGCTAGAGAGTGCTGCTTGTTTTGGGGTCACTTAACCAAGAGATAATGAAACACGGGCTGGGAAAGCCATGAAATATACTTTGATTAATCCGGGTGTTTGGGATGTAAACCACATGACCCTTAAAGTTCTAATGAATGGTCAACCAATTCTGGACCCTATGCCAATCCCAACCGTATGGCATTCTTTCTTCTGCTGAGCACAAAAGAAGATATTCTGAAAAACATTTTTAGCTGGTTTTGTCCGTTCATCAAAAGACAATGAGGTCCAAAACAACTGGAACTCACTGACTTTCACTGTATGGACAAAATACTGTACAAAAAAAATATCTTATTAAAAATATCTTATTTTTTCATATTCTATAGAAAAAAGAAAGCCATACAAGTTTGGAATGATATCAGTAAATGATGACAGCATTTTTATTTTTGGGTGAACTATCCAACCCAGGCTCACTGGAAAAAGGTGCCAGTGGCAACATTTCTGGAAAATTATTATGTTACATCTTGCATAAAATTGAGCTAATTTCAAAATGTAATGTCCAGTGAATAGTGCTAAACTATGTTCAGTTTTATCTGAAACAGATGTAAATCTGGCAATGTTTTATTACACTGGTTGTTGTGGTTATCCTGGCAGGTCTGGAGTGGCGCTAAACGTTTAAAGCTCTATTGCATTTGAAATTAACATACAGTAAACCTAAACAACAGTGTTAACAAAGCAAATGTGGAATAAAGAAAAACACTTGTTGAAGCAACCATACCATATAGCTTGCTTCTTTAAGCTCAATCATGATTTATGTTTCACAGGACTCGCAAGCACTTCACATCGCAAATGCAATATACTGTACCAGGTGAGCTACTGAGCAATTTTTATAGGCTATATGGCCTCCCCAACCCATAAATACATGGCAATCAATGTAAACTAGGTGAACAGGTGAAATCATCACACGTGAAGGCCTCATCAAATTCAACAGCAATGCTGGGTATATTTTATTCATGCAACTCATGAGAATGCTGAGCGCACCGCACATGCATGCATCTAAAGCCCATACTGTACGTCATATGCGTGTGTAATTAAATGCATAAGCCACGCAAGCAGGTGTGAACCGTGTCATACTACAAACGCCGTATCCATGTAACGTGAAGCCATTTTCGCAGTAAATGAGTCTGTATTAAAGGTGCAATGAATAATTAAAACACACTGTCTTCCAATGGGGGTGAGTGAATGATGGCCATAATGGGCTCCAACCCAATGCGGCTCGAACCACCGAAACCCTTTTTCCGCAACACACAACAGCATCATGTCATTGCCCCTCCACTGACGGACCCCACATGAAAGATGAAACAGGTTCTTACCGCAGGAAGCAGCGGCTCCATCTGCGCTCCTTGATCTTTCACATCCATTCCTGATATGCTGGCTTATACTGTCTTGTTCGTCTGTTGAGGATTTTCTCTAAAATACTGTTAGGAACGTAGAGAAAATGTCATGTATGTTGATGCGGTTTCGGTAGCAATGTAGTAACCGTCGGGTTTTTTCGCTCTTTCTTCGCTTGCGCTCCTTCAGCGCGTCATTTGCGCTCGCGTGACGCAGCTGCGACCGGCAGCACGTGAGTTAACAGAAACCATGGGTATTCAAGTGTTCTGCAAAGTCCTCAAAATCATCCATGGAGTAAGTCCACACTCCCTATATGGTTTACGAAATGTGAGAATATCGTGTATAGAGCGCGCTGAGTTATAAAAAAAAATTCCGAACTTAAAAAACAAAATGTCGCGCTTCAGGTTTGACATCTAGCTTAAATAAACTGGATTTAATTTAGTCAAAAAATGTTTTAATAGCCTGAATCAGTCTGTTTGATTATACCAAAAAGTCGATTTCTTAAAAAAAAAATTATATTATATAAACTTTTTATAGTTAATAAATAGGAGGCTAGTTGTCGCATGGGCTATAGGCTATTTCACTGTTTTAAGTAAAACGTGTGTATTTTCTCTTGCAATGTACGTTGCTTTTTAAACCACTAGTTCCAAACAATAAAAATAGCCTATATTAAAAAATAAAATATGAATTAAGTGCCCTAAACTAAGATTTCGATATCAGAATACAGTCACGACTACTATTGGGCATGTTGTCACAAAAACAAATCTATTGTTCCTGGTCAGTAACAGTAGAAATGTCCAATAGCATACTAGGGTGCGTGCCTATAAAATGACTTTCAATATAAATCCATCCAGCATGGAAGGGGGGGGGGGATTAACATTTACTCGTCTTAAAGTAGGCTAAATGTAAAACGTGAACATGCACTGCTTTCAGTGATATTTCTACCTGATCCAAACTGGAGGAATGCTTATCCCCTCACATGTAAGATAAATAATATGCTTTATCTACAAACCCACTTTCACATAAACCCATCTCCTATCAAAGGCATACAGTATAGTGCTTTACTGCTGGATTTCAAGGACTGAGTAGACAACAAACTGTTCCTTTGGCGCCACCTTGTGTGCATTAAAAAATCACAATTTGAGTTGAATTACTGAAATAAATTAACTTTTCCACGACATTCTAATTTATTGAGATGCACCTGTATATATAATAGACCTTTTTGTGCTGGAATAAAGAAATAGTTCCCTCAACATACTTTATTTACCCTTATGAAAATCATATTCTGTTTATTTTATTTTGTACTTTTTTATTATGTATTTATTTAAGATATGCGTCGAAAATACTTATATATGCTCTGGCCAGCAGAGTTGCTGTGTGAAGGTGGTCTCTGGTTATTTCGGATTCAACAGCTGCTGAATGAGCTTCATTCTTTTCTTGATCCCTTCCCTGTAACTAAGAGAGTTTGTAGCGGTATTTAGTGATAGACTCTGCGGCCGTGTTTAATCCTGTTGCTAGCTATTATTTCCTCCAGGTCAAGGACACACAACCGGCCGGGGTTCCAAAACCTGTTGAACTGCCTGCATTGACACCTTTCGATAGTACGAGCTTGCATTCGCCGCTAGGTGTCAGTATTGCAAAGTATTTCAATACAATCACACCAACTTGCAACGTTGTCATTCAAATAATACAGCAACTGAATCTAAACTGTAATTTAAGTTACAAAGATTTGTGGGGGATTTATTTATACACAACATCTCACAGTTTTATGTTGTCTGTGTCATATGTCATAAACTCAAATTAACAGTCTATATTTCACAATAAGCATCTAATACATTTTATTTTTTATTTTTTAATCAAGATACTCTTTTGATAGATCACAATCAACACATTTTCATATTAAACATGATTTTAGGCTAATAATAATTTATCTAGATTGATTATATTTAGGCTGTTTGTTGTATCAAATACAGATGTTGGTCTTAATAATTATTTTCTTTTTTTCATATTACCATCACCACAAATAATAATAATAATATAATAAAAAAAGAATATAGCCATATAAGCCATCAAATACATCAAGTTTAGACAGTTGGAGATGTTCTCATTCATCTTCAATGGTGCCGTGTAACATTAAAATAAATAAATGATGTATACATAAAACTTCATAATAATGTTATTTCTATATTAATAACATTTTAATTGCACACTCAGCCCAGGCAGGTTTACGTTTGAGCGTCCAAATGAAAAAAGTCAGATTCTATAATCTCATTTTTGGCCCTGTTCTGTGACACCTGCGTGTCTTTTGCAGTCTGAACATCTGAAACTGAATTGATAGAAGGATTTTTCAGTTGAGCCTCTCCCAAAATCCTTAAATCACTGGAACTGACCGATTTAATGGAAGATTGGGTTTTGGACCATGTCAAATCTGTGGCATCTTTACCTTCCAGCTCCTCAGAAACTCCAAGAGCTGATGGGTCTATTTCCAACATATATCTCCATCCTCAGGCATGTAATTAGATTGTGTTGATCTTTCAAGATTCGCATCTAGAACCCAACCAGGAAGATTTGAGATGGTTTTACTGCTGTTCTCTTGCGAACCCCGTGAATCCCATCCAGTGGCACTGGTGTAGTAATCCAAACTGTTACTAGTGCAACCAGTGAAAGGCAGTCCTTTGACCCCCGCTGTGGTGTAAGAGAGCAGAGCTGCTGTGTTAATATCAGTTTCGTATGATGGAGCAGCGGCGGAAGACACAAACCAGCGCTGCCCGGACGCCGTGCTGCTCTCTTGGGTTTGGTTTGAGGTCACAAGGCTCTTAGTAAACTTGAGTGTTCGGTCAGTAGTGCCAGGGTCAGGGGTCAGAGTTGGAAAGCAGGGCGTTGTGTAACTGTTGACAAACTGTTCCTGAAATAAAGCGCTTGTCATTAAGTACTGTGAGCCGGGCAGCAACTGAGAGTGTGGAGAGTCACTGGGTGTAGGGGTCAATTGGTCAGTGTCAGAGCCACTGTAACTTCTGGAGACATAGAGAAATAAACCAGGAGGAAATTAAATCACTCTTTACATTAGAATGTCCATGTTACTGTTCACTAAGCATGCGTGTGTACAGATTTCTGCGTGAAATCTGCGCACAAACGTTTTGTACTAAAACTTTCGTACTAAATTTTAGTACAAATTTTTGAAAACATTTAGGAACAAGTGAAACCACACGTATGCAAAAAGCACATATTCTGGGTTTACTAAAATTTAAATAATAAATATAAAAAATAAATATAAAATAATACATGCAATTATTAGTGACCGAGACCCATTGCATTTGTAATTCATTTTAATTTGCAATATGTGCAACATGGATATTTTAATATAAAGTGCTACCACAAATAATTTTTTTAAATCAAATTATTATCGTTATTAAATTCATTTTATTTAAAGTAAATTTAAAATACATCATGTTAATTTCTGCAGTCAAGTCCAAATTAAAATTCAGATCTGAAATCCTGTAAGTGAAATAATTATCAATGCATTAATTTGCATGGAAATGCACTTACTTATCATAATTATCCCGAAATCCTTTAGCAAATGGATTGTGATAAATTTTTAATTGAATTATCTGAGGAGGTAAAGAAACATATTCATTAAATAAGTTCATATTGCATTTTTTTGTAATGTAAATGAATGCAGCGATAGACTAGTTCTTACATCGGTATTCTGGTAAGCTGTGACGGCTCTAAATTGTGTTTCAGGAAAGGTAAATGTCTGTACTCTATCAGGATCACTTGTATCTTCATTTCCACCCTTGTTTATTTCAATCACATGCACCCTTGGCTGATACTTAAGGAGAGACTGTAGGACGATCATCTTGAAAGACAAAGAAAAAGAATCAACATTAAAAAAAAACGTGCTATTTTTTCCCCATTCCCATAAGAGAGACTTCACAAACTGTATAGAAGGAATTAATATACATACATACATGTGTATGTGTGTGTATTATATATACATTACATTACATTAATAAATTGTATGAATAATTAGAAAAAAAGTGCCATAAAAGTACATAAAAGTGATTGGTGATTGTACCCCATGGTCATTTTAATAGTGGTGTGAAGGTCATTTTTCATGTGCAAGCTGAAATCAGTTCAATGTTAAAGGGGTCATATGATGCTATTTTAAAGATCATTATTTTGTGCATTTGCTGTAACAGAATATGTTGACATGCTTTAATGTTCAAAAAACACATTATTTTTCAAATACTGTACATTATTGTAGTTCCTCTATGCCCCGCTTCTCTCAAACACGTAGTTTTTAACAAAGCCCCCTCCTTTGACAAGCGCAGTCTGCTCTGATTGGCCAGCTGACCCAGTGCACTGTGATTG
>NW_015655715.1:536253-536378 GCF_001515625.1 Sinocyclocheilus rhinocerous | reverse complement strand
TTGCACAAATTCGAACATCTGGGTTGTGCTGTTCTGTTGTAAATACAATGATTCCAATGATTCCTAATTGCATCTACTTCCGGAAGGCCAAATAAAGTGCTTTTGCTTTCACACTAGCGTCTCCC
>NW_015655715.1:522785-536177 GCF_001515625.1 Sinocyclocheilus rhinocerous | reverse complement strand
TGTTAGAACGAGCCGTTTTAGGAGGGCGTGGTTGAATCTTAACTTTTATAAAGAATATCTATTTGGATTTGAGACTTTAGTCTTTGCAACTTTACAGATCTTCTTTATGCACCAAGAGCTTGTAACACTCCAAAGAGAAAGGAACAATTGAAATCGCATCATATGACCCCTTTAACATGGGTCATGTGCTGCTTATGGTGATTGCTGGCAAATGAAAATACATTCAGAATGACAGAGACAGATTATTGGCATACTGACCTGATGTTTTTGCTGAACTCACCCTATATATTCATACTAAAATACTTCTACTGATTCTTAAAGAGAAAATGAAATAATAAATCACTTGAGTAGAGTTGCTGTAAGCTCCCTTGTTGTTCGTCAGCTTCAGTTTTCCAAAAGAGATCTCCTGACGCATCCAGTGCGCGCCGGTGTTTGGAGAGTCCCGGTGCGTGAAAACTCTGTTTCCTTAAAAAAATTATAATAATAAATAAATATATATATATATATATAGGCCCTATGTGTGCGTTACTATTAAAAAGGAAGTGACTAACATGCTTATAGCTGTGTACTTAATAGTTATTAATATTAGATTTTTTTCGGTGTATTTTCAGTTCACGAGGTTATTTGCGCTTTGCAAAATGTAGCAAAGCTTTATGATAAATTCCTCTTGAGTCGATTGATTATTAGTTTACCCGTAACATTAGTGTCCGCTTTGCCGCAGGGAATCCATTTCCCGCCCTGGAACCTCCAGTGGTTCGGATCCGCCAGAATCACATCCACAACAATATTATAATGACAGGTCGGGTCAAGACCAGCAACACTAAAACTTAGAAACGGAAACATCCGGCTGCAGGAAAATGAACCAAAACAACAAATTACTTTTCCAAAGGTAAAATATCAGTAAAAATAAATAAATAATTAGAAAAAAATTCAACGACTAATAGACATCCGCCTGCAGTAGCCCAATCTGAACTGGAAAAAGTAGCCTACTTTTCCAAAATAATTAATTTATAATAGCCTAATTACCAATTTAATTACAAAACTATTATACTGACATTAATAAAATATTTTACAAATACAATTCAAATATTAGTCTACAAATGATCCAAAACTAGGCTATAATCAAAGGTCATTCTCTTGATAGTCTCTTTCTTTGTTTCTTTCATCAATTTTTTTTTTAAATAACCAATTAAAATTAAAACATTTTAAAAAAAAATTAATAAGAAATTAGACGACTTACCGCCCCTGTTTAGTAATGATCATTTCTGTTTGGTGTCTGTGGAATTTGAACCACAGCGCCCGGTTACAGAGGTAAACCTGGGCTTTTCCGGGCACCGAGGCGAAAGGATAGACGGCGGCGTTTAGGTAAGTTTGTCCGTATGGCTGTGAGTACGCGTAGCTCAGTTCATACGGCCCGTTGCTGATGACCGGGTGAGGTGTCAAGTAGTGACTGGAGAGTGGCGGGAGCGCGGGCACTACAGGCTGCCCCGAATACGAGAACATGGCAGAAGATGAGGCGAAATCTGTCCGCGCTTGACTTGATTCAGGCAAATTACACTTGTCCGCACTTTCACTGTCATCCCGTGCCGCGGAGACGTAATCCAGAGCGTTTGAGGGGTTTCTCATCTCTGTCGACAGTCTTTTTAACGGTGGCTCGTTCTTCAGGGTGTCACGGGAGGTGGAGACGCGGTCGTCCCCCGCGGCGGTGATGTGCGTCAACACCGGTTTGTTGGCCAGCGCGGACGGTGAGGGGGGTTGCTGCAGGTGCATAACTCATAAAGTTCTGGTTGTTCAACCTGCGTTCAGACCTCAGACATGCTGCTTTGGGTTGTTCACGCTCACTGCTGCATGTGCCAGGAGCGCCTTCACACCGAGCTTAATATAGGAAAATGACGTGGCTCCGCATTTGATGTCAGCAATGGGCTGGTATTTACATTGAGATTGGTATTAAAGTAGATGTAAGCCTTTTTTGGAGTAAAATGGCCCTGCTACCTGACTTCTGTAATTAAAATAGATGAGAAATCACTATAAACTGAAGAAAACAACAACAAAAAGAATCTGACCGCGACAATCCAAAATCTATATAGCGGATATTTATCAAAAAGGTCTTGGTTTTTGTTTTCAGCAGCGTTCGGAAACTATTTTTTTAAGTATTAGCCTACTACTTATTAATAGGCAGCATTTTTTTTGTTTAGTTAAGCAGCTTTATAGCTTTTCCCATTTGGTTTAAGGTCGAATATTTTAGCATAATGACAGCTGAACTGGTGCTATATTTTCATAACTCGTATCACTCAACGGACTCATTTAACAGAATAGATAACTGGCACGTTTTTGCATTTAAAAACAGTTTGCCGTAAAACGTGCCTGAAGGCCTTCAGTACTGATTTTAACAATATAAGGTGAGCATAAAACTTTCATAAAATGGATAAGCTGGTAAGAGGTACAAAATGCCAGATGAGAGAATAAAATAAAGGAATATGGGTTACATTATTTAAATCTAATGAATCCATATCGGAATTTAGTTCATAGCGGAAGTGATAAAATAATCTTCAAATAAAACAATCAACAATTTCTGTGCAATATTTAGCATATTTGCTTAATTTCTGAGAAAATGCTATTTAATAGGAACAGATTTGAAAACTCAGATTCAGAGTTTGAAAAGTAAAGAGGTGAAAATATTCCTGAATTCAAGTGAAACCTTTTAGATAGGAACAACCCTGTTTACCGAGCAGGCAAATACATATTTCACACTGATTCTCACTTAAGTGTGGTCCTGAAGTGCTGTCATCTTAAATAAGGTGTTTCAGTGTTGTTCTGTGAAAATCTCTCTCAGAGCCTGGAGCTTCAAGGGGAAATGCAAGAACAACTGATTTACACTGAAACTACAGTACATACTTTTTATATATTTTTGGATATTTATATAGTTTAACACTTTACATGTGAACCTTCCCTTGATGTCCATGATGGAAAGAAAATGGTATTACTGGAATTTTGTGTTTATTTCTTAAAAAGACAAAACAGTTGCAGAATATGAACATTTATGCACAGACAGAGAGGGAAATCACTGGAACACAACTGTGTCCAACATTGCTGCGAGGCACTGCACAATATTGGATGTCATAAGAACATCCACATGCTCTTCCAAATGCCGTTTGGGATCCTACAAAGAGAAAGAGAATAGCAGGTCCATGAAGTCCTGTAAACTTTATGAGACTGCAAAAGGTCAGATATTTTGAACTGCTGCTACTGACGAGTATTTGCCAGGTCACCTACAGTAAATACAGTAACAAACCACCAACAATATAAATATTAAACAAGAAGAAACTAGTAACCTGTTTTCCGACATTCTTAATGGCAAGTTGCTCAGGAGTCATTTTGTCCTCTTCCTCTACAGCCTGAGGGACAAAAACAAAAAAAGGTAAAATATTATATTTCACAAAAACATGTCATAGGGTACAATTGTTAAAAAAATATTTCCTACAGAAAAGCTGCACGTCAGTTCCACACTTAAATTGTGAGACTTGAGAGCAAGAATCCCTTGTCATTGTACTTTTTCTTACCTTATTGTAGTTTTTAGCCAGTTCGAGCATCTCCTTGACGATGGTCTCATTCAGTTTGCAGTGTTCACTGTAATCCTGCAGGGTCAGACCCTCCATCCAGCTTTTCTTGTGGAGGTTCAGCAACATCTGAACACAAACACACACTATGACTGTCTAGTTACAACAAATGAAGAACGAAAAGCATGTTTAAACATTTTCTACAAGTTCAAACCTTCTGTTCCAATTCATTCTTCCTGTAGTTAATGGTAATGGAGTAATAATGTCTGTTGAGCCCATGAATCAAAGCCTGCAAAAAAGAAACAACCCGTAATAAACAATAGTAAGAATATATATAATAAATATTTAACTTATTTTTAAAAAATATTTATCGTAGAGAGACATATAGAAAATGAACCTGAATAGAGGGCTTGTTGAGGTGTCCCAGGTTAGAAGTGGTTTGACGTGGCTCGTGACCCAGTACCATCATATTGGCATTTATTAGCCTGAAAGCATCAATCACAACCTGGAGAGAAAAAATAAAAAGTGCCGTTCACGTCACTGTAGCTAATTAATGGCTTATAAACATGTTTTGTTTTGTTTTTAAGTTTTAGTTTTAATGCATTATGGGAGCTACAAAGCAACCACACTCTGTTTCTAGAGAGTGAGAGGACACCAGTAAATAAAATTTGATGTAATCCAAAGGAATAAAAGATAGAGAGAGACACACATTTACAGTAAGAGCACAGGCTTTGCAACAATAGCTAATGCTTTGTGCTGTCACATCACATATGCGATGACAGCAAACCTGAGCTCACATACAGGTCAGGCCTGCCCACACAAACACTGTGTAGAGCATATACACACATACACATAATGGAGGAGAAGTGACAGACAGTTTAGGGTGGTGATGATATAAACCCCTTCTCCACCATAGGGCAGAGTGGTTCTAGTTGTAAAACCATGCCATTCTGGGCCAGTTTTTTCTGCGGTGGTTCTATGAATTCAGGATTAGACTGTATGTTACTTTAGAGACAGCTTGATACTGTAAACATTGGAGCAAGTGTACCATTGAGGATGATCATATCATATACACTACTGTGCAAAGTCTTACGCCATTAGAATGTCACCAACAAAAAATGGTTTTAAGTAGGAATGCACCGAAATTATCGGCCGAAAAAGCCATTTTCAGTTTTCGGCCAAAAATAGGCTATATGGCACACCGCACCGCCCAGCAGTGTTCAGCACACCGGTTTCTCTCCCTATAGCCGGATTTTTGATGGAGTTCTTGCTTTGGACAAAAGAGTGTTAAGTAGGGGAGGGATTGTGTAGAAAGTATCGATCACACACACACATACACGAAGTAACGCCTCCTGAACCCTGGGGACTCGTTAGATCCTGACTGAAGCAAATGGTGTAAAATCCTGCAGTGTCCCGCATCTGTGCTGAGGGGGACGTTCCCTCTGTCAGGATGTGCGGTGTGAGTGTGTGATCCTCACATGGTGTATTATCATCAGGCACAGGAGAAAGATAGAGAGACCATGTAGTGCTGAAACCATGAAGAACTCACAACACTCTTTAAACCATGTAAACTCGCACCATGTTCACAGAGACGCTGGAGATGTGGGATATGAATATTTTAAAATGGAAAACAAACAAGCGCAAGGCAATGCAATGAAACCTTCCAGGTCAAATGCTTCAACTAAAGTTAAAGTTCAGCTAAAAGTTTAATTGCCTGTCCCCATCCCTGACTCAAATATATAAAGTAAAGATATATTAAGTAAATTATATTATTTGTCAATGACTCTCCATGCTAATAAATAAATATGTATGCATGGCTGCATTATTTTTGTGGAAAAACACAGAAAGAAATAGGATTATTTTTGAAATATTATTACAATTTAAAACATCCGTTTACTATCTTAATATACTTTAGAATGCATGTTTTTCCTGTGAAGCAAACAATCCACTATGGGTGGCAAGGCACTGTCAAAAGATCTCCGGGATAAAGTTGTGGACAGGAACAAGTCAGGAGATGGATACAAAAAACTTGAAAATGCCTAGAAACACAGTGAAGTCTATTATTAAGAAGTGGAAAGTATTTGGTACGACACAGACCCTCCCTGGATCAGGACGTCACTCCAAACTGGATGAAAGAGCCAGGAGGAAACTGGTCAGAGAGGCGACCAAGAGGCCTGCAGCAACTCTGAAGCAGTTGCAGAAATTTATGACAATGTCATTGTGTGCATGTGACAACAATATCACAAATTCTCCACAAATGTGGCTTGTATGGGAAGGTTGCAAGAAAAAAGCCACTCCTCAAGAAAGGCCACATGCAGTCACGACTGAGCTTTGCCAAAACGCACCTTGAAGATTCTGAGGCAGATGAGACTAAAATTGAATTATTTGGCCTCAACACCAAACGATAATCCAATACAGCTCACCATCCAAATAACAGCATTCCTACAGTAAAGCATGGAGGTGGTAAATATCCTGTTATGGGATGTTTTCTCTGCAGCAGAGACTGGAGCACTTGTCAGGATAGAGAGAAAAACAGATGGGGCAAAAATACCATCAAATTCTTGAGGAAAATCTGCTGCCCTCTGCCAGAAAGTTTTAAATGGGAAGAAGGTTTACCTTCCAACATGACAATGACCCAAAGCACACAGTAAAACTGAGCACACAGTGGTTGAAGGAGAAAAAGGTGAATGTCCTTGCATGGCCTAGTCAGAGCCCAGACTTAAACCCCACTGAAAATCTGTGGAATGACTTGAAGACTGCAGTCCACAAATGGTCATCATCAAATTGAACTGAACTCGAGCAGTTCTACAAAGAAGAGTGGGCAGATATTGCAAAATCTAGATGTGCAAAGTTAGTAGAAACAGAGACAAATCCCAACAGACTAAAGGCTGTAATTAAAGCAAAAGGTAGTTCAACAAAATACTGAAAAGGGGGGTGATCCTTTTTCCAACTCAGTGATTCTGGTTTTTAATTTTTTTCTAACATGGTGTTATATCTTTCACTTGGATGTTATAAGTTGCACTGAATAAATACAGCTGGATCAAACAAAAAATGTGTCCGTCTTCATTTCAGGCTGCAAAGCAACACAATGTGATTATTTTAAAGGGGGTGATTCTTTTCTATATACCCACTGTAGATAATTATAAATGTCTATAATGTCACTTTTGATGAATTTAATGCATCCTTGCTGAATAAAAGCATTCATTTCTTTTTTTTTTCCTTTTTTTTAAATCTTATTTACCCCCAAGTTTGAATAGTAAATACTTTGGCTCCAAAAATATTTACATAACCATCAAAATGATAAAATTATATCATAATGTTTAGGGCATTTAATCAATACTGAGCATATCTGTACAATGTGTTATTTGCGTTCTCTCTTTTTCTTTCTTTTTATTTAAAATGCCCCTATCCTCTTCCTATAATACCTTCTCCTATAATAATCTCTCTTCCTGTCCCCATCCCCCTACCCAAGGCTGATGGGAGAGATGGAGTCCTCACACTTTCTCACGTGGTTCAGAGGGTGCTAATAGAGCTCACAGCGGCAAACAATTCTGTTATATTTCTGAATAATGTGCGTGTGAGAAGTGCTAACATCTGTAAAATGAAAATACTTCTAAATAACGACCTACTGCTTTAAAATTTTGCATATGTTTATGGACTTTTACCTTTCCCTTGACACTTTGGATGGGATCGACCACCACGGCAACGGCACGTTCTGACAGCGCCTCAAAACTCTGCTGTGTGTTAATGTCCACACCTGACAACCAGCAGCCAAAACCGGGGTGACTGTGGTACCAGCCCACCACCATCTCAGGCCTTCAACACAGAGATCACAAACCCTCATAATCCGACATACAATTTCATCACAGAACAGTAGTTAGGTTTTCACCATTGTCTCACCTTCCTGTCTGCTTTAACATGTCCAACATCTTGGCTTGAAAAACAGGGTCCACGGCCTCAACGCTCACACCCTGTCGACGGAACAGGATCCAGAATCACTTTAGGAGCACGGGTGAACACAGTGTAGAGTGTAAAACACACTATAGAGCTTGCTGTTAAATACAGTGATTCAAATGTGATGGGATATCTTTTGAAATACAATAATAAATAAGTGGGAAAAAAAACACTTTAGTCAGGATATCAAGTCGTTGGTAGGGGTGGGAGATATTTATTGTCTTCGATAATATCGTACTTGCTGTTTTAATGATGTGCGAGCTGACATTATGTACTCACTTTGCAAACAAAGACAAAAACACATCTTGGCGAGTACAAAAGCATTCACTGCACGATGAAGCCCATTAGAATGCAGTTAGAATGCTCCTATAATGAAAGTTATGAGGGCAAAAAAAAATTCCTGTATGGGTTTTCATCCTTATAAGATATGATATAGTTAAGTAATATCACACAAGCAAGAGTGCCGTTTCCTGTATATCAGTGTGTGAGTGAATGTGATATTAATTTTATACAACAGTTAAACGGACAAGAAGTTAATACTGAGTGAGTTACATTTTAGAAACAATATTGACTTTTTTTTTCTGTTTTGCCAACAAAAAGAGCTCCAAACAAAAGTTGAAGCAGAACATGTGTTCTCAGAGCAACACTGCAGTGTTTCATTCCTGAATGAGTCGGTTTTTGAACAAATCATTTGAGTCCGTGATTTAATGATCCTTTTATAAAGACTTCATTTCTAAATGAATGAGCCGTTTTGAACAAACTGTTTGAATGAATGATTCAATGAATGAACCGGCCGAAGTACCAGCACAAAAACACACTCAGCAAAATATTGTATAATTAGATAGATAGATAGATATTTTTTGTCAATATCACACACCCCTAGTCAATGGGAAAATTTTCACTCACTGTTCCTGACTGTGGCATGGCAAACACGTCAATCACGCGTACAGTGTAATCATCTACAAACTCCCCCAGCATCAGACCCATGACTTCCATGGGCACACCAGCACGGCCATGTTTCAGCATCTGCACACACAGACAAAGAGATGGATTGAGAGAGAGAGGAAAAATGACAAAAACAATGAAGACATTTAACTTAATGCTTGCTCTCTTAAATACTGACAATCAGACTGGCACTGACCAATCACAGGGCAAAAATAACGTTTTTGGCCTCAAATTAGTCTAATCATACACCCATAATAGCAATATAAAATGTATTAACAGAATCAAACTGAAACTGTGACAACAACACCATGATACAAACCAAACCAGAAGAAATGAACCATTACTGTTACACTATATTTTGCACAGTGCAAGAACAGGCGTGGAGGGTGAGTGTGAGAGAGAAGAATCATGTGTATCCTGACCTTCAGCAGGGCGAGTGAGGAGATGTACACCTGTTCAGCTGTGTCCACAGCGGGGGCATCTGTGGGAGGACCCTGCAGAAAACACACAGTCCAGATCAGTCAAACCTCTTCAACAAGACACCGCTTATATTTGTTGCAAGCTGATTTGACCAATTAAATCAAACCAATTATTCCCAGGATCTGGATTTTTGATATCAGCAATTAGGTTTTCAATAGTTAAAATCATCCTCCTTAACATCAGGAATGGAATTGTCACTAATACAAATATTTTTTATTTCCACTACTAAAAATGAACTCCTGATATCAAAAACAGTAAATGTGAATTCTTGATGACAAACATTACATAATCACTCAGACATGCAAAAAAAACTATATCAAAAACTGATTTTTAACTAGTAAAAATGTGCAATTATTGATATCTGTAATTGCATTTTAACTAGTTAAATATCCCAATGATCTGCCATTTAAATGGAGTTACAGATAATTTACTAATAAAAACTCAATTCCTGATATTAAATATGATCAAAAACTAGCTAGTGAAATTGAATTGCTAGTATCAAAAATACATATCCTGGCAATGACTAAAAGTAAAATTGGCTTGCTATTGCTACAAATATCAGCCCTCGGTGAGATGCGAGTTTAAAATGCTAGTTATCAGACTGTTCAACCTGCATTGAATCCGTTTACCGTTTACTTTTCTAGCTAGATACAAGTTTAAAGGGGTCCTATTATGCTTTTTCAACTTTAGTTAGTCTGTATCTGTAATGTTGCTGTTTGAGCATAAAAAAATGTCTGCAAAGTTACAAAGTTCAAAGTCCACTTCAAAAGGAGATATTTTATTTAACAGAAATCACTTTTCAAAAACTACAACGAACGACTCGTTTGGACTACAACGCATATTTTCCGGGATTTGTGATATCACAAATATCGACGAATGGACCGAAACCTGGTTGAGCTGCACTAGAGAAGGCAACAAGTGTTATCACTATGTCAGAGACACACTAGCTTTCCCAAGGCAGACGAACTTAAGAGCGTTCATGCCAGACTGGGGAGAGAGGTGTTGTAATAATGTAAAATATGTGAAAAAGAATGTGTTTTTCGAACAACCTAGTATGAGAGCCTGTTCTAGTACACCCCCAAAACAAAATCAAGACTTTGTAAAAGAGCATAATAGGACCCCTTTAAAAGAACTTGAGACTGGCGGAAGACTGAGAAATGTGATAGTAATGCAATAAATCTGTAAACAAATGTAATAAGTGTAATAACATTTAAGGGTGGCTCTTTTGTAAACAAATTATGACTTTTATTATATAATTTATTATAAATGATTTTTATTGGAGATGAAAAGTGTTTATTGATATTTGATATGACAAAGCTGTTACTATAAACAAATAATTGTATTAACAGGAACCAAGACTGATGATAAATTAACAATTATTTAGAAATTCAAAGAACTGTATGTTGTTCAATAAGAACAATATTTAAGTTATTGAAGGTAAAAAAAGAACTATAATAGCAGTTTACTGTATTTTGTGGGGTTTTTTTACATTTTAATATTGATATAAGTTTGATCATTTTAACATACTAATAATGATGTATTTACTTAAATACCTTCAGTTATCATGTGGAGGAAGGAATATATTATGATTGTTGGAGGGGGAAAAAACAAGAAATGAATCAAATCAAAGTCAATGGTGGCAGGAGATCTGGACAGAAGTGCAGGTGCAGGTTCATAGATTGAGAGGTGCTGACTAGCATGGTCTGATTGACAGCTGGCACCTAAAGTGTAGAACTGATGCCGTGGTGATGCCTGATAAACAGATGGATGAAGAGCTATCCTGCGATATCTATCCATCAGCTTGGGAAACATCTTTTAGTGGTTTAGTGACCCTTGTGTAATTGTCATGTATACATTTATGTCCCTCAATTATCATCGAATACACAAACATAAGGCCATACAGATAGGTGTGAACATCAAACAGCCAATAAGAGCTCACTGGGATTGAAAAAAAATCTATATGAATCCAATCAACACTATGTCAATCAATACTGTATGAAATATTAAGTTTTAAACATGAAGCATGTGCAACTGTAGATGGAAATAGGAGTATGAAAGCAGCACGACTGAAAAGAAAAGAATCATAGGTGTTTTTTCCTCTCGCTCTCTTCTGTGCTGACTGCTGGAGTGAGGTGTGAATCAGAGGGAGGCAGCCTGTCACTGGAAGTGTTAATTGGCAGAGAGAGCTGAGAGATGTCTCTCTACCCATCATGTGCACAGGCCTTGAGAAAAACCACATGAGGTCGCTCTACTAATACCGCCACCCCCCTCGACAACACCTCCCAAAAAAGCACCATATTTGTGTGCCTGCTTAACATCTGACACATTTATGCTCACATAAAGTTCATAGAAAATCTCCAGCATAGGGATTTTCACTAACAGGAAGTGTTTGCAGTAAACCAAATGCTATTTTGCCAAATGTGCTTTTAACCCTGCTGGAGGAAAAAAAAAACATCATAAAGGCTGGCCAGGCAGGACTGATGACTGGTTATTAAGAGTTTTAGGTTTTAGGCACAATCCCAAAAACACTTACGCAACTTAATATTTTTGTGTAAACTGTGACCATTTTTTCAGGATTATTTGATCAATTTAAAGCTCAAAAGAACAGCATTTATTTTAAATAAAAATCTTTTGTAACATAAATGTCTTCACTGTCAATTTACTGCATCCTTGCGGAATACAAGTATTAAATTCTTTAAAAAAAAATTTAAAAAATAAAACTTACTGTCCCCAAAATATTTGAGCGTTAGTATAGCGGAGTATTTTCTATTGATAGCAAGTTGGGCAGGACATATTGAATTGCCTTTTTTAATTAAATTTAACCAGATTTATTCTTAAATTTAGAATTAAACTTCTCTTTTTGTAAAACCACTTGCCTTTTAATGGGCAATTATAATTTTTATAATAATAATTTTTAAAAATACACAAATAACATGACAGTCATAGGAATTGCATTATGGAGATCATCTATGAATATCTCCCAGTCTCTCACTGTGTGTGACGGCAGGTGTAGTAAACATCAGTGTAGATATGCTGTGTGATGCAATCTTCAGCATTCAGCTGTCTAATAACTGCAGGCTGCTGTCACTCACAGTAAATGCTATACGAAACATAATGTTTATTAAATATTTCAAAATCTCAATACATATTACCTGGCTGAGTCCGGGCATTCCCCCTCCAAGCCTCAAAAGCCGGTCCATTCCTTAGATCTAGACACATATAAATAAGCAGTGATCTTTAGTTTACAAACTTGTCAGTCCTTTCATATTAAAAGACCTGGGCACGTTTCTGAACGCTGCTGATTCATGAATATTGTATGCATGTATTCAAAACCCCTACATTTCCTTATGAACGGTTTTCAAACTGTAACTAATAAAAATATTCCAAGTTGTCCACCCCAAAATTAACATAAGAGCTTTTTTGTGATATACAAAAATCAGTCGCAGAAGATTTTAATTCACTGTCAAACATCAGAATGCTAACATGCTAAGCTATTTAGCATAGTGCTATTTACACATACTCATATGTAGTTTGTGAGCACATAAACAACGGGAAAACGAACATTTGTAGACTCAAAACAGACTATAAAATAGGACAGCATCACTTGATGTTACTCATTCATAACTTCAGTTAATCTCTAAACAACTGTAAGAAAGGCTAATAATGCTACAGAAGTTAAATACATCACTCAACAACAACTAAGAGTATTTAATCACAGAAACATCCTCTCGCACAGAACAACACGCCATAAACAACTATTTAATGATCGTAAACCTGTATTATTTCTTTACCTGTGCAATGAGAGAGAGACGATGTCAGAGTGCCTGCTCAGTTTCAGCCCGACTACAATGAATCAGCCAGAATTACCACCGTGAAACGCACCACTACAAGGTTATACAGGACGGAGACTGGATTTTCAAAATAAAAGTTACTTAAACGCTTAACCCTTGTGCGGTCTTCGGTCACTTCTTTCCGGAGAATTTTACATTTTGAATTTTTAAAAATCGAAACTTGGTGACTTTTATGGCACTTGGTATGTGACCACAAAAAAACAATTGAGGGCATGATTCGAAAAAGCTAAGTGGTCGTAAAAAAACAGTCACACTCGTCTTCGGTCAAAAATGACCGACCAAAGGAATTGAATGGGAAATGGGGAAAAAATACAGAAAATGTTTGTGTGTACAATCTACAAATCCCCCACAATGCAGAAAAAAATTGCACAGCATGAAGGGGTGAAAGTCTAAAACATCTAGAGTGCAAAATCAACACACCAACTCGCTCTAACTTCAATAGCATTTGAGGAAAATTACTTACAGTAACACAACCAACTGTGAAGTGTTCATGTAGGTCTCAGTGATAATGCACACATTTTAAATTTTTGATATTTATTAAAATAAACTATAAATTCATATCTACACTGTAAAAAACTTCCTGTAGAAATTACAGTAACTAACTG
>NW_015655715.1:515143-522411 GCF_001515625.1 Sinocyclocheilus rhinocerous | reverse complement strand
GATTAGATTATTATCTTTCTTTCTTTTTTCAGATCGAATGCCATCAATGCAGGAGGTGGTTTCATGTGCCTTCCAATGACAGACAGCCAGTTCAAGAGGGCTCAAAAGGTTGACTGGAAGTGCTGCCTATGTAAATAATTTTAAATTCTGCAAATCGTCTAATATATTACTTTATTTATTGTTTTTGCAGGTTTCGTCCTCCATAGTTTCGTCCTCCATGAAATTACATGTTTTTCTTTTTTTTTGCTCTCACCAGGAGGTGCTATTCTGCTTACAAAAATTGGATTTTAAAGGCCTAGTCACTATTTTAATCAGAAAAACTTCATTAATTGAAAAATAATTTGAAAAAATTAGAATTTTTTTTTTATTATTATTTTCAATGGGAAAAATTTATCACAATTATTGCATAAATATTCATTAGTACCATAAAATCCTCTCAAAATACAAAAGGAAAAATATTATTGAACAAAAATATATTAGATTGATTTTACTAAAGAAAAAAAAAAGTTACATTTCAGGTGTCCGGTCACTTTTGACCGCGAAGACCATGAGTGTGACTCCCAAATGAGGAGCGCACAAGGGTTAAATGATAATGAGAATTTAGAACTAGATAGTCTATATTTCAATATATTTAATAATACAAATTAAAATATGGCGAATTTCATTTTATGTTATATTAATTCGTCATATTTTCATATATATATACACACACACACACACACACAGCGCTTTATCTTAGCTTTATGATTTATTCGTCATATTTTCATATATATATACACACACACACACACACACACACACAGCGCTTTAGCTTAGTTTTATGATTTATCAGCATTTAACAGCTGCCAGTGGACTTTTCTATATATTGTTTTCTTTTTATTCCCTTCTATTCTATTCTGTTCTAATTGTTTACTCTCTTTCACTGGTTTTTACACAGACGTAATTTTCACTTTGATTTCCTCTTCTCCCTCCTGCTGTCCTACACTCACAATCCAGTCTCCCTCATCCCACCAGTGTGAGTTTCACATGATCTCAGATGATCAATGCAGAGAACATCTGATAATTGTGTGACAACAGGGAAGCATCTGCTCATGACCATGAGTGTGACTCCCAAATGAGGAGCGCACAAGGGTTAAATGATAATGAGAATTTAGAACTAGATAGTCTATATTTCAATATATTTAATAATACAAATTAAAATATGGCGAATTTCATTTTATGTTATATTAATTCGTCATATTTTCATATATATATACACACACACACACACACACAGCGCTTTAGCTTAGTTTTATGATTTATCAGCATTTAACAGCTGCCAGTGGACTTTTCTATATATTGTTTTCTTTTTATTCCCTTCTATTCTATTCTGTTCTAATTGTTTACTCTCTTTCACTGGTTTTTACACAGACGTAATTTTCACTTTGATTTCCTCTTCTCCCTCCTGCTGTCCTACACTCACAATCCAGTCTCCCTCATCCCACCAGTGTGAGTTTCACATGATCTCAGATGATCAATGCAGAGAACATCTGATAATTGTGTGACAACAGGGAAGCATCTGCTCATGATGGACCTCCCTCTAATTTACAGCTTTATGTTAGAATAATTACAGTGACGCTTAAAGACATTGTTTGTTGTTTCACTTGGATGTTATAAAGTCTAAGACCATATTAGAAATCTGGGAAATTATTTATTTATTTATTTATTTTGAAACTGGAAATATACAGAACATTTTAAAAAAAATTTTTTTTATAACATTTAAATAATCAAATTCATGACATGAAAATAAATTCATTGCAACATAATATAAATTAGAAATATACAAAATCCTCTCGTGCTTTTGCTGCATGTGTCCATTACAGTAGCTACTCCTTGAGCAGATAGATTTATGACACTGAAGTTCTTAACACATTTTTTTCTCTGGAGTCTCACTCAAGAGGCACAACAGCGCCATTCAGCTCAAGTGAGATTTCGTGTGTTAGATTAGCTACCATCATTTTACAGCGCTCTCCGGACAGACAGAGCTCTCCTGTGATGTCAAGAGAACTTATAACCACTAGATGGAAGACTTGAGCTGTGATTAAGTGCATGTGTTTCCATTTGCTAAATTATTGCTCTATTTACAGACTCAGGGACCCGGTTAGCCAACACAGAGTCCACATAAAAGCTAGAATTTCTCTGTAACACTTCTGTAAACCAAACACAAACACACATATGAATATTATTCATATTATTTTAACATTTTTAATGTTTTAATATCAGAATCAGAAAGAACTTCATTAACAGGTATGTTTACAGATACAAGGAATTTGTTATGGTGACAGAAGCTTCCACAGCACAAACAGAATGCCAGTGATAGATTATAAAAATAGAATAAGTAATAGGAAATAGCAAAATACAGCAATTTTTTGAAGAAAAACACAATATACAAAATAGAGAATAGATGGTATTTGTGTGTACAGGTGTGTTATGTATAAATGCAAGGAAATGTGAATAAGAAGTATGGTGTTGTGTGTTACACGTTTATTGCCAAGTTACCTGTTCATGAGATGGACTGCCTGAGGGAAGAAACTGTTCTTATGCCTGGCCGTTCTGGTGCTCAGCGCTCTGTAGCACCGACTAGATGGCAACAGTTCAAAGAGGAAGTGGCCTGGGTGTGAGGGGTCCAGAATGGTTTTGCCAGCCCTTTTCCTCACTCTGTATAAGTACAGTTCTAGAAGAGTGGGGAGGGTTGTACCAGTGATTCGCTCAGCTGTCCGGACTATCCACTGTAGTCTTCTGAGGTCAGTTTTAGTAGCTGAGCTGAGTTTAACCAGACAGTTACAGAGGTGCAGAGGACAGATTCAATTACTGCAGAGTAGAGCTGTATCAGCAGCTTCTGTGGCAGGTTGAACTTCCTCAGCTGGAAAAGGAAGTACAATCAATTTTGGGCCTTCTTGACTATAGAGTCTATGTCAAACTCCCACTTCAGGTCCTGAGAGATGGTTGAGCCCAGGAACTGTTGGTGGTGCCCAGGTGCACCACTGTTGTTACAGTGCTGTTCATGATGGTGAGTGGGGGGAGTGCAGGGGGGTTTCTCCTGAAGTCCACTATCATCTCCACTGTTTTGAGTGTGTTAAGCTCAAGGTTGTTCAGACTGCACCAGACAGCCAGCTGCTCAACCTTGCTTCTAAATGCAGACTCATCACCGTTCTGGATGAGGCCGATAACTGTAGTGTCGTCTGCAAGCATTAGGAACTTGACAGAGGGGTCAGTAGGTACAGTCGTTGGTGTACAGGGAAAAGAGCAGTGGGGAGAGCACACATCCCTGAGGGGCACCAGTGTTGATGGTGCGGGTGCTAGATGAGAATTTTTTCAGCCTCACTAGCTGCTGCCTATCTGTCAGGAAGCTGGTGATCCACTGACATATGGAGGTGGGCACAGAGAGCTGGGTTAGTTTGGACAGGAGGAGTGCTGGGTTGATGGTGTTGAAAGCCGAGCTGAAGTCCACAAACAGGATCCTCACAGAAGTCCCTGATTTGTCCAGATGTTGTAGGATATAATGCAGTCTCATGTTGACTGCATCATCCACAGACCTGTTTGCACAGTAAGCAAACTGCAGGGGGTCCAACAAGGGTCCCGTGATTTCCTTCAGGTGGGTCAGTACCAGGCTTTCAAATGATTTCATGACCACAGACGTTAAAGCTACAGACCTGTTGCTGTTTTGGGTTTCTTTGAAATGGGGATGATGGTGGAGCATTTGAAGCAGGAAGGGACTTTGCACAGCTCCAGTGATCTGTTGAAGATCTGTGAAAAGATGTGGTCCAGCTGGTCAGCATAGGCTTTTAGACAGGCTGGTGTAACACTGTCTGGGTCTGGTGCTTTTCTTGTCTTCTGTTTCCAGAACACCTGACACACCATATTCACTGATCCGAAGTGCAGGATGGGGGAGAGGGGGGGTTGCTGGAGGTGTTGATGGATCCATGGAGCGAGATGGTCAGAATGGGTGTGTGGTGTGAGACCGGGTTTTTCAAACCTGCAATAGAACTCATTCAAATCGTTGGCTAGTTGTTGATTCAACAAAGTGAAGTTTGTGTATGTTGTAGTTTGTGTATGTTGTAGTTTGTGATGTCTTACAGTCATTTCCACACTGATGCAGGGTCATTGGCAGAAACTGGTTTCTCAGCTTTTTGGAGTAGTTCCTCTTAGCCTATCTGATCTCCTTTGCCAGTGTGTTTTTGGCCTGTTTATACAAGACTCTGTCCACATTCCTGTAAGCATCTTCTTTAGCCTAATGGAGCTGTCTGAGTTTTGCTGTGAACCATGGTTTGTTGTTGTTGAAAGTTAAATAAGTCCTGGTAGGGATGCCAAATCCTCACAGAAACTGATGTATGAAATTACAGTATCTGTGAACTCGTCCAGATCGGTGGCTGCAGCTTCAAAAATACTCCAGTCAGTGCAGTCGAAACAGGCTTGTAAATCCTGTTCTGCTTAATTAGTCCATCTTTTTACAGTCCTTATTACAGGTTTAGCTGATTTCAGTTTCTGCCTGTAGGTCGGTAAAATGAACCAAACAGTGATCAGAGAGCCACAAAGCTGCCCGTGGGACAGAGAGTGCAACGCATCCTTTATTGTGGTGTGGTTCAGTATACTGTCTTTGGTAGGCCATGTAACGTGCTGTTTGAATTTTGGAAGTTCACGGGAGAGATTTGCTTTATTAAAGTCACCAAGAATGATTATAACAGAGTCCGGGTGTTGTTCTGTGTCTGATCAGCCAGCCGTTGTAACGCTGTGTTCACACATGCTTACGGAGGAATGTAAATTACAAGAATGAACAAGGAAAACTCCCAGTGAGTAGAACGGCTTACAGTTGATGAAGAGCGCTTCTAGATCGGGACAGCACATCTTCTTCAACGCTGTTACGACGCTGTTATGATAACAATGCAACTACTTCTTGGCTGTGAAGTGGCATTATTTAATATTCATGAAGTGCATCACAATAATTCTTAGTTTGTAAATGTAATTAAACGTGTTTACACTTTTAATTAAAACCCTACAATGAGTGTATTATTTGGTGCATTACAATAACAATTCTTCAAATGTTTCAGAATTAATTGAAAAATACCATTTACAACATCTTTAGAATTACATTGCTAATTGCTTCACAATAAATTCTCTACAGGTCAGAGTTCAGAATATGAGCGATATAAAGGAGCCCGTCTACCACAGCTCCTGAGTGTTTCCACGGCTGCTGAGGCATCTGTTCTAGTAATTACCCCCACAGGACTTCAGCGCTCATGAGAGTCAGGCATGACCCCAGGGCAAAGTTTAAAGGAGACCTCTTGTCCTGGCAAAAATTAAATGTTCTCCAGAGGGTGGCAGCACCCGCTGAAACCTCCTGTGGAGAGAAATGGGGCGTGACACAGATACAATGCCCAATTCAGGGCAGAGCATGCAGTTTTGGTGCCTTGTAGCCTTTAAATCTTCTTTAGATTAGATTAATATCTTCTAGCGTGAAACTCTTTCTGATGTGAAACTTGAGCAGCTTCCTCTGCTACAGCCCCCAACAGGAAGTGGTACAGTGAGAGGTGTAGGATGACTTCCTGTGGAAATGGATCTCTCTGCTAATCGAATCAGATATGCTGAGCCTCGGCCTCTATCAGAACTACCTGTCAATAAAGCTAGGCAGCCTCTCTTCCTGTTTATCATTCAGAAATAGTCGTCAGAGAAAGTATGCAGTGGTTCTCAACCACTTTTGCTTCAGGAATAAGATTTAGTTCTGCAGGAAACTGACAAATCAGCATGGTATTAAAATGCTTTTTTATTCATAATAAATAATAATAATAATACATAGTTCTTCTTATTATTATTGTTGTTGGTTTCTAACTGTTTCTCCTTGATGGTTTCATGCTCTCAACGGCCAATAATTCACTGCATGCTTTTCCTGATTTTGTATAATGTAGCAAAATAAATTATATTATTATTATTATTGATTTTCAAATGTCACTCTTATGTATAAATGACTCTTTTGACAGTTTCATCCTCTCAACAGCCAAAAATTCACTGCATGAAACCATGCTTTTTCTTGTTGTATTTAATTTAGTTTGAGTTGTATTTTGACTTTTTTTTAACAAATATTTATACATTTATTAATATTTTATCAATATCTAATGCAACTTACTGTGCATTCATGCTTTTCCGCATTAATGTAGTAAATAAATTATATTATTTTATAAATATTATTATTACATTTATAAAATAACACAATTTACTACGTTAAATACAATGAATACAATTTACTAAATACAATCACATTTTTACTGCTGAGAGCATAAAAACTTCAAAAAAGAGAGAAACTAATAATAATAATAATCATCATCATTTTGATGGTTCTTAACAGTCAATAATTCACTTCATGAAGCAATGCATTTCCTTATTGCATTTAATGTCTGTGTTGTATTTTAGTTTTTTTGTTTTGTTTTGCAAACATTTATACATTTTTTTATATTTTTATCCAGTGCAACTTCAAGTATGTTCATGCAAACCCATGAGTTCTGTTATGCTAATTAAGGATCAAGCAGAGTTTGAATGAACACACAAACTTTGACATTAACAACAAAAAAATGTGAAGCATTTCCTCCTTCTTTTAAAGCTGAAAACCATACATCCTTAACTATATGCATAATTAAATGGTCAGTTAGCATTGAGCTAATTATTATAGTTTTCCCCTATACTATCCGTGACCAGAACAGTCCTGCTACCCATTTTGAGCTCACGACTGCTCACAAATATACATGCATGGAGAATGAGGAGATCTGTCTCAAGGTACTCAAACAGCACAACAGGGAGAGGGAACAGAGATAAACATGGGATACATCTCATGTGAAAACACCAAAACCGACCCTTCACCTAGAACAGCACTCTTCCTCTTCCAACTTCTCTCTCCATGTCTCTCGACACTCAAGAAGTGGTACGATACAGCTGTGAGACCCGCAGCGCTTTCATAACCACAGACTCCATCATGCGTTTTAGTCATTCACCCAACGGGTTCATCTCTGTTACCAATGGAGATTACGAGTGTAAGCATGTGAAAGCGATCTTACATTAGTACATGCAAGGAATGTGTTAAAAGCAATCATAAACCCCTGGTGGGTGGAGAGTAAGTGGTAGATATCATACAACATGAGAAAAAGGGGGAGGGTGTGTGTGAACGAGTGAAGGTGGGAATGGTTGTGAAAACCAGACCTCTTCACTGGTATGTCAGTAATGCGCCACCCCGCAGTAATAAC
>NW_015655715.1:505967-514963 GCF_001515625.1 Sinocyclocheilus rhinocerous | reverse complement strand
CCCCCCCATCCCAAACACACACTCCCATTCCCAATCCAGCGAAGGGGGTTCATTTGGTGGAATCTCAGACCCCTCAGCCCCCTCTTCCATAAATGCCTCCAGCTTCTCCGACCACCCACTTACCCACCCTTCTCCTGCAGGACAGGATCCCGTTACAGCTGGAGATAAGACTTAAGACTACAACTAAAGATTGCAGATCACCCCTAAACTGGCTCAATATGCGAGCGAGCTTGCTTTCTGCGATCATGTTACTGCTGCATTAGAGTCTGAGCCTCTCAAGTGGATAAAATGCAGCGGCGACGGCGTATTATGTGTGATATATTGAATAGTGAATACAAGTTATGGTTAGGTGGTACATTGTCATTGAATCCATTTTATAAAATTGTTATTTTTCTAATATTGTTAAATAGTGTTTAATTTCTATTTGTGCTTAAAAGCTTAATTTGGTCTTTAATTATTTTCGCTATATAAACAGCTGACTGCAGAATCACAACGTTCAAAAGAAACACCCCAAAGTTTCCTCATACGTGTGCTTGACTTGAGGCAGAAAATTCTCTTTGCATCACAAGAAGACGAGTCAGGTTTAAAATATGACCCAGTCCTTGTACAAAATATGTTTCTTCATACTGTGTTAACAGGTCTACAAAATGACCGTATCCAGGGTGATCTCCAACCGTACCTGACAGACACCACAGTCACAGACGAGACGCTGTTGGAAAAGTTGAATGTAGCATGCTCCCACGAGGCTGAGAGACAGAGTAAAAGAAAGAGTGAACGAAGTGCCAGTGTGAATGTCACTCAGTTAAGTGAACCAACTCCGCAGTCAAAAAGCAAGCAAAAGCAGCCAAAATTTGATTTGATGTCACAGTTGAAAAGTTTAAGTGAAGAAGTCATGCAGATAAAGGAATCAATGCAGCAACCCTCACCTCTGCAGCAACAATGCTTTGCTGTCAACAGTGATGTCTCACCTCTAAGATCAGCCCATCAGTCCATCTCAGAAGGGAATCAGGTGCCACAAAATCAGGTCTGGAGGGCAAGTCAAAATGGAGGTGAACAACAGCAGTATCCATTTCAAGCGCCTCATTTCATACCACAACCATATCAACGACGGGTGAGTCCAATGCCAGCGCAGTATGTCATTTTCTGGCTGGTTGCAAAGAGAGAGGTACCCGGTCACAGAGTAGAGTCCGTTAAACGGGAACGGGTTGCCACCGCGGGACAGGGAGTAACCCAGCAACAAAGAAAATACCAGTACTCGGGGAGGCAACGACGACCACCAAGGCAGTTCACGTATGATAGTCTAGGGATTCCCACCTGTTACAAAGTGCGAGTAACTGGTCCTGGGTATGATCCACACCTCCCTAACATGTGGAATGTACGCCGAGTTGCAGAGGATGCGCCGATCTATGAGATAAAGCCTGAACAAGGAAAAGGGAGGTCACGAGTACATCAAAACCTGTTGATGCCATGCGATCACTTACCTCTCGAAGTCGATCCAATGCCGAGATCCAAATCAAAGCGGAGACAGCCACAGGAGAACTCCAATGTACCAGCAAACAGAATGGAAGAAAGTGAGTTGGAAATTGAAAGTGACTCTGAGTATTATGTACCAGTTGAGCCTTGCCAGTTGAGAAAACAGCGAAGTAGTTATGATCAGAGACAAGAGGAAGCAACAATACAACCTTCTTCCCCCGAGTTGCCTGCTCATCAGAATACATCAGATAATTCTGCATTACTCCAACTTGAACTAGAACAGTTACCTTCAGCTGAGGCCGAACAAGATGTTCCCACACCCGCTCATGTACCTGTGAAAGAGCACAGATCTGAACTGCTTGGAAATCAAACGGAAAATGAGCCAGTGAGTGCACGTGAAAACTTACCTGTGAAAGAACCAGAGGAAATGGAGTCAAGTGACAGACCTGTTGAGGTACAAAGAAAATACCAGTACTCGGGGAGGCAACGACGACCACCAAGGCAGTTCACGTATGATAGTCTAGGGACTCCCACCTGTTACAAAGTGCGAGTAACTGGTCCTGGGTATGATCCACACCTTCCTAACATGTGGACACCTACATTTACGCCTTGGGTGCCAATGCCGTTTCCTTACCAAAGACCCTCTTTTGTTTATTAAGCTTGAACTGAAGCTGAAGTTGCAGTTACACACACACTAATTGTTCCTATGGACTGTGAAAAAAACTGGTGAAAGACAATGAACTGTTGCACACATACACACTAATTACCCTGTCCAAAACAATGGACCTTTGCATACACCTACACAAACTGGACTGTTTCTAGGCCAATGGGACATGGACTGTTTTGCAAGGCCTATAAAAACACTGAGTGAACACTTTGGGAAAACATTTTTGAAACCTTTTTGCAGAGACTTGTGAGTTATACCTTTTGCAATTTTTTATATGGCATTGGCCTGGGACTTAAGTGTTGTTGTGCATGAAATGGACTTTCGTGTTCTCTTTTTGTCTTGGACACTGGATGAAACCCCTGAACTTGAATGTTTTAAAAAGGGGGCATAATCTCTTGCATTTGAGTCGAGAAAGACTATAATCAGTTGACTAGGACTGTTAGTAAATGTGAACTTGAAGTGTCATTATAGAGGAAAGATGACTGAGTATACAAATGTGAAAAAAATAAGATGTGATATGTCACTGTGGCAAGAGTGTGTAAAAAGAAAAAAAAAGTTGTTTAACAGAAATCAATAGAATTTATTAGGACATTGGTAGATGTCGGGGCGACATCTTTTCCGATAGGGGAGAGTGTGATATATTGAATAGTGAATACAAGTTATGGTTAGGTGGTACATTGTCATTGAATCCATTTTATAAAATTGTTATTTTTCTAATATTGTTAAATAGTGTTTAATTTCCTATTTGTGCTTAAAAGCTTATGTGCATTTATTGAATTAATTATTTTCGCTTGGCATACCTGCGTTATGATGTCATCGCACGCTTCAGTAGGTGACGCGCCCGTGATGTGCTTCATTCAGAGTAAACACGCCATTAAGGAAGCCATCACTGCAGCGCTCTCTTTCGTTTTTCTTTATTCATCTTTATTATACTTCTTTTTAGGAGTACTACATATGCAGCTCGGCTCTGTGCACTCGACTAATGGAGCTGCTTGGAATCAGAACAGCATATAGTTCACAAATGTGGAAGTGATTGGAATGTTGAATGAGGGAGTCATTTGGCCAATATTTCGTCACGGCCGTGCGGTGGAGGATGTGTGTATTGGTGGTGGTTGGGGTGGGGGGGTCATTCCTGGAATGCTAAGAGTAAAAGTTCATAGATCAGATTACAGGAAGGAAACCACAGGGAAAAAAAACATTGAGAGGAAACAGGCATCAAACTGCCGTCTGCTTTTTAGCCAGTGGAAATTGTGTAAAATGCTTCAGTTCAATTTCTTTTCTTTTTTGTTATATGAAGGTTGTATTATTGTAGTTCTTATTTTTGCTACTTTTTAAATTACTTTGATTTTAGTTCGTGTTATTATTTGTTAGTATTTATTATCTTACATTATTATTTTACTATTTTATCTATTTCTTAGGTGGCCGAGAAGTGCAGAGCAAATCACAATTCTGAAAACAAAATAACAAATTACAAACGCAAATGCAAGTCTAAAAAACAAAATAACAATTCAGAAAGCACAACAACAATTCAGAAAACATTATAACAAGTCAGAAAACACAATGACAAATTCGAAAACAAAATAACAAGTCAGAAAACACAAGGACAAATCCGAAAACAAATTTACAAGTCAGAAAACACAACGACAAATCAGACAAGCCGGAAAAGGTAGGTATAGTTTGAGACAGCGCCATTGGTTAGGGATTACTCACCGCTGACTGGACGAGACATCTGTCAATCAACGTATACAGGGAAGAACCAGCCGAAGAACAGTAGAGTCGTGGTAGAAAGTTCGGAGATGGTATTAAAGTAGCTCAGTTTAAATGTATTGTATGAATTGCCTTTACTCGGGAATAAAAAATACGGGGTGTCTATTTACATTTAGCTAAAAGTTGATCTAAAGCATCAGCTCCAGTGGCGCAGATGGCTATGTGCGTGTCCTAGGCTTTTATTGTTATTTAGTTTTTTAGACTTGCATTTGCGTTTGTAATTTGTTATTTTGTTTTCAGAATTGTGATTTGCTCTGCACTTCTCGGCCACCGTAATTTCTTATACAGACTGTAAAGTTTAAAATATTTTTAAAAAATTGTAACAATATTTATTACACTTTAAAATGCATGATAACACAATTTCATAATTTCAATATTTATTGTCTAAAGGATTTATATTCATTTTTACACAAATTATGACTGTTGTTGCACCATTTCCATCACAACCAAACAAACGTATGTCATTAAAGAACTTGAGATGAACTATGAGATGTGAATAAAATATATAAAATGGAAGATAACTTGTGAACAAAGTATTTTTGTTCTTCATTTCCAGTCAAGCCATAATTTTGTCAAATAAAAAAAAATGAAAATATTAATTGTGTATTTAGTATATTTAAAATGCTAGATATGAAATTTGACAAGACAAATAAGTAAAAAAAAAAATTTTAGCTCAAAGTTTAAGATGTCATTTCTATCACTGTCATATCCATCACAGAATGTTCTTGAACACAATACATCATTACATGTAATGCATTTTTAATATGGACAATTTAAATACACTATAGAGTGTGACTATAGAGATAGAGTTTGTTTTTTCACAAGGTCAAAAGTGCCCATAGTTGAAGAAATGGCAGATTGCAGAACATCTTTTTCTTTTTACAACTAATAATACTCTTTCCCAAGCTGCAAACAACCCCAGGAAGCAACCCTCTTTTGCTTCCAACCCAGCACAGTTTGTGTGGTTTGACCGGGTCTTTGGAGCAGTAAAAAGGGATATCAGCGGTGACTGGGATCTATTTGGCCAATGAGTGAACCGTGTTCAGGAACCTCCCAGTAGGTGATCGCAGTGGGCCTGAGGGAAGAGGAAGCTCCTCTGGGAACAAGAGAACAGCACATACCATCTATTATTCAGCAATGGGGTTTGAGATGACGCGGGCACAGAGCTTACTGTGAAATATACCCTGTTCTTCTGCTTCTAAAATAGATGCAGTTCAGGTTTTGCTGACCGCTACAATCTAAAAAAGTAATGTGAAATTGAATAAAAATAAAAACAAGTACATTTCAGGAGACAACTTGTGCTGCTATTCGCATGATTTTCTTCATACCATGTTGAACAAAAACATATGTTGATGGCACCATGCCTACAAAGTATTTCTGCTATGATTGGTTTATTTTCAAGTCATATTTCAAGTTCCCATTCCCCATTTATGAGAAGCGAATGAGTCAGGCCTATGATATATGTTAAATTGCTTTCAGCTGAATACAACCATTTCCTTTAGGACTTTAACATGGTGGTTGTACAAGCATCCAGTTCTCTTGGCTCAATATGCCTAAACAGGCTTTACTGTTACATGCTCGCCTGGCTCAGATCAGTCATTAAATTCATGCATGTTTAATGCAGCAGAATTGCTGTAGATCAATTGCTTTCGGAGAAAATCCAAACCGCAGTGTTTGAAATCAAAACAAAGAGAGAGAAGTAGATCTAGCATTTCCAGGCAAAGCCTCTGAACACGATCCAACAAAGATGCACCATAAATGTACAACGTGTGGTCGCACAGCTCTCCATATCAGGATTTGACTGGGCAAATGGATCGTTTTCTCAGACTGAATAATTAAAGAGGCAATACAAGAATATCACCACAGTCGGATATAAGCTACCCCCTTCATGAAAAATGATCCAGCCCATCAAACATAAAGCACCTCCAGCTGATAACACTGATCTGAGAACAAGCTAAATTCAGCTAGTTTGACTTTGAAACGCTTTCTGTCACAAAAATAGGCAGTATATCATATCTATACAAAATAGGCAGTATATCAGGCAGTGCATCAGTTAAATCTCTAGATCGACATTCTTGGGACTTCATTCTTGAAACACATAGCTGTAGATTTAATTGATGCACATGATGTACCGTAGGAAATGTTCTGTTCTATGTATGACCTTTGATGGTGGTTGAGTGTGTCAGCCAGAGTGTTTGTAATTTTGGCTCTTGACAGAAAGCTTTTCTCTGCTCTCAAAGGACCAGAATTTACTGTGACATGCTACATTTTATGACTGATGAAATAGATTATGTGAAATATGCACAGTTACACTGTGGTATTGCATGCAACAGAATAGGTCATGAGATTATAGAAAACGATGTGAAATTTTAAAGTTCATGAGTTTAAACAATATCATGTAGCTCTGATTAAGAGTAATGGTAGACATGTCAATAAAAGCAAGTATGATACAATATAAAAAATGTTTCATCGAAAAACTATCTAAAATATGTGTGGAAACAGCTAATTTTTCTCTTCAGGTCAAATTTATTATTCAGTATGGTGAAATAAACCTGAATACATCAAGTTATACAAATGAAAATTTTTTGCTCATGTTGCTATATAACAGTCATCTTTAATAATGACACCTAATGGTTTAGCTAGAAATTAGCAGTCAGCCATGGCTAATTCCTCAAATTCCTTGTGTCCAATAAAGATAAAAGTTGTGTTCAACTTCTGACACTTCCCTTACGAAAATCAACCATGGGTTTACTACACTTAAAAAAAAAACATGGTTACTATAGTTAAACCATGGTAACCACAAATTAACCATAGTTTTGCTACACAAGCTATAGTTTAACCATGGTATTTGTAGTAAACCTGGCTATACAAATGGTAATCAATACACCAAAAAAACATGGTTACTACACTTTAACTATAATAAAACCATGGTTAATTTTCATAAGGGTTCCTGCTTCTCGAAGTGACACTCAAGCTGTGCTTGCTCTCTTTATTGTAGATAAAGTGGATTTATTATTAGTCAGGTAAACAGATGTTTGTAATATTTGGCAGGTCAAGTGACCTGCTTTATGGTAGTAGTGGGTGGGTGCTGAAGTGTTCTTTTAGTGCAATTTTCTTGTTTGGATTCTCTGATCAGTAGAGCTTTCACTGCAGAATCATGGGTAATGTAGTTTTCCACCAGAAATTCTGTTGTTAAACATGATTATTTAAACAAAAAATACTATACCAATACCACCAATAGCATATACCATCGATGAACAAACTCCTAGCTCATTCTTCTTGGTTTAACATTCAAAGTTATTGTTCAAAATGTATTCCCCTGTGAAGAAAATGAAACGGATTTTTACTTCCGGAACCCGACTGTTGGACTCTATATATTGCAAAAATAATGACTGTTTTAAATAGGTTTCTCACTTGCTTTTTCATATACGCTTTTCACTTTCAATCTCATCCCTGCTTTCTCACTTGATAAAGTGATCTGCCTCTCAGAGACGTAAAAAATGACGTGTTTGGCTCTTCTCTGATCTTAATCATGTGGAAAAGATTATTGCTTTGGGGTTAAGCATGCACACATTTTCCCATTATCTGTTTAATGGAAACAACAAGCAGCAAATTAAAATCTAAATAGTTTTATGTGTCGGGTAAAGTTGTGTTGTCTTTACTGTGGGCTTGACCTTTCCCCTGCTGCCATTCATGAGTGTGTCATGGGAGATTAGAGTGTTGTAGAAAGAGAGAGAGAAAGAAAACACGTGCTCACTGAACTGCTCTATTTGTGTCTGGGCAATAAGCCAAGCTTTCTGACTCTCTAAACCACGGCCTTGAGAGGGGCCACCGGCCCTTTAAAATACACCAATGTCAAGTGTCCATATGTACTGTATATGTGAATGTGTGTGAGTTTACCTGTGAGTGAACTCTGTTTGCATAGCGTGCTTGTTGTGCAGCCCTGCAAATTTATGGAAAAGGACATGAACGCAACAGGGGATTGCACAAACACAAGAGCCGAGACTCTCACTGCACGCAGACTCAACAGTGTTTACTGACTGCGTTTGGACGGTTGCATGGCAACGGCAGCAGCCCAGTCACTACGGGCCACTTTTGCTTTGTTTTGCAGCATTGTAACTGTGGGGAAAAGTCTGTGTGTGTCTGTGTGTGTAATGGAAGAGGAATGCATGTTAAAACCCATGACTTTTGGACAGGAAGTGACTGAATACCCACATGATTCTGTGCATGTTTTGTGTGTGTGTGTGTGTGTGTGTGTGTGTGTGTATCAGTAACATTGTTAGTGTAAATCTGACTAAGTATAACATCAAAGATTATGTGAGGATTTTTTTCATACTACCATGAATAATCTACTAGGTTAAGGACTAAGTAAGCCATTCTTAGGTTGACTTTCTGAAAAGTGTGAACACTGGCTCTGTGGTGCTTCAGCACATTACTTGACGTTCTGACCAAACCAATGATGTAAGTATGGAATAAAAGCTGAACAATAAAAGATGAGAATAGCGTTTGGGAAATCTGTTTGAAACAATCATAATGTTTTTTTGTGAATAAATCATCTCTATTGCTCATACTTAAGCCTAAACTATACTTAGACATACTTTGTTTTTTTATAGTCAAAAAAACCCCAAAGATTAAATAATCATGCAACTCTAGTTTAAAAGAGTACAAAGAGTGTTGCTCATAACTTCTGGAGAGAAAAAGTGCAGACACTGGGTGAAGATGAATCTTTCTAGTGTGCTTGTGTCAAGCACCTGTGTTCACGCATGCTATCAAAACGGAGTACACTTTAAAAGACTACGCATTCTGCTGTACGTATATGGAGCCAGATCGGCCTCAAAAATAATACATTTATAAAACAAAATTCATAAATGCACAGCACAATTTACATTTACAAAATCCGATTCGTAAATTCAAAACACAATTCATAAATACAGAAGTAAAAGCATAAGTATTTCCCCAAATGCTCACACAAAAGCATCTTACCTAAATAAATTTAAAATGTTTAAGAAAATGCCATCAGATAAAAAAATTACTTTACTCACTCGTTGAGTCTGGTTTTCATCCTCCATGCTGAAATCTCTCCGCTGTG
>NW_015655715.1:500555-504624 GCF_001515625.1 Sinocyclocheilus rhinocerous | reverse complement strand
GAAATATTTAGGCTTTTACTTCTGTATTTATGAATTGTGTTTTGAATTTACGAATCGGATTTTGTAAATGTAAATTGTGCTGTGCATTTATGAATTTTGTTTTATAAATGTATTATTTTTGAGGCCGATCTGGCTCCATATACGTATACTAACCCCTTGTCCAAATACCCGCACTTGCGGTCTTTGCACTTGACCACTTGACTACACGTATTTCCTGTATTTGGTCCAAGTGTTCAAGTGTTTAGAACTTTTCATTAGGCCTACCTTATGGGACACACTTATAATGTTGTAAATAATGCAAGTTTTTACAGAGCTTTATTTTTATTTTCAATACTTTGCATTTTAAAATCAACTTCTAAATGTCTGTTCAGTAGTGCCTATAACATGTTTAAGTTGCAGCTGCTTCTAATTAAGTGATGAAAAGCAGCTGCAAATGTTGTACAAAATAAATATCACCACTACGCATCTTTGCACCAGTAAAACGTGCAACACTGTTTTTCTACCAAATTATATGTAATAATAGCCTATCTAATTATTATATTAATATTTAAAGGGGTCATATGATGCTGCTAAAAAGAACATTATTTTGTGTATTTGGTGTAATGAAATGTGTGTCTGTTCAGTAGTGCCTATGACAGATGACACAATTGAATTTTGTGGTGCTTCTAATTAAGTGATAAAAAGCAGTTGCAAATGTTGTAATAAAATAATTATCACCACTACTCATTTGCACCAATAAAACGTGCAACTCTTTGTTTTACTACCAAATTATATGTAATATCTAATTATTATTAATATTTAACATACATTGAAAAGGTTTCCGTGACCTCTTGCGAGATCTCTGCAAAAAGTCTCACGATTTATTTCCACAACATGATGCATGATGGGATACACTAAGCCTCGAATAACGCTCCGGATAGTGTGGATTTGGTGTGCGTTCAGGGCACTGCACTTTGGCGTTTTTAAGACCTGGGACAGTCTTGCGCACTTACTTCCTGTCGCGTGCACGCGCTCTCAAGTGGTCAAGACCACAAGTGTGGGTATTTGGACAAGGCAAAAGTGTTCATGTCAAAATGTAAGTATACTTTGAGTTTTAGAGTTAGGGAAAACATCTAAAGGAAAAGTTCACCCAAAAATGAAAATGTTTACTCATTTAGATTCAGATTTACTCACCCTTATGTCATTATAAAACTGTACTTTCTTCTGCAGGAACACAAAAGAAGAAATTTTGAGTAATGTCTTTATGTTTTTCACCAGAATGGTTTGGTTTGTAACAACCAATATTCTTTAAAATATTTTCTTTCGTGTTCCACAGAAGAAATAATGACATGAGGGTGAGAAAATTATGACAGAATTTTCATTTTTGGGTGAACTATCCCTTTAAGTACTGAAATTAAGTACAGAACCATTAACATTTATAATTCATCATACAAATGAGGAATACAACAAGCAATTTAGCACAGAAAAGAGGCAAACAATCACGAGAAGTGTTGATTTGACTGATGCACATGATGTACAAAGTATAAAGTTTCAGACATTGTTTAGAATAGTACAAGCTAGAACACAGAGGAAAAGAGCTTTTTTTCAGATGAAGGAAAATTCATGTTGTTCACAAATGTATTTTTAGGTAAACAGTATTTTTCTAAGCAATTATGTTTTTTGTTTGTGAGTGATATAAAATTCCATATATTTAAAATGGAGGTACCAAAGTCCTAAAATTCTAAATTGGCGTAAAAAAAAAAAAATGAAAACAATCTATAATATTTTTAATGTGAAAGATACAGTGCCTTGTGAAAGTATTCATACCCCTTTTTCACATCAATCTACACTCCATGCACCATAATTATAAAGCAAAAACAGATTTGTGACAACTTTGCAAATTTATTACAAATAAAAAAACGGATTAAGTGCATTGCATAAGTATTCATACCCTTAGTTGAAGCACCTTTACAGCTGCATGTCTTTTTGGGTATGATGCGACACGCTTTGCACATCTGCATTTGGCAATTTTCTGCCAGTTCTCTTTTCCTCTCTTCTTCGCCTTTTAAGCTCTGTTAGGTTGGATGGGGGCCAACAGACATTTTCAGGTTTCTCCTGAAATATTCGATTGGATTCAAGCCCAGGCTCTGGCTGGGCTACTCAAGGACATTCACAGAGTTGTCTATAAACCACTCTTACATTGTCTTAACTGTGTGCGTCATTGTCCTTTTTAAAGGTGAACCTTCTGCCCAGTCCTAGGTTCTTAATGCTCTGGATTAGATTTTCATTAAGACTATCTCTATATTTTGCTGCATTGAGCTTTTCTTCTACTGTGACGAGTCCCAGTCCCTGCCGCTGAAAAACAACCCCTCAGCATGAGGCTGCTACCAGCACACTTTACTGTTGGGATGATACTGTGCAGGTAGTGCTTTCCTCCATACATGATGCTTGGAACTGAGGTTCATCAGACCAAGGAATTTTGTTTCTCTCTTCTTTCAGTCTGAGAGACCTTTAGGTGTTTTTTTTTTTTTTTCAAATTTCAAGTGTGTTTTCATGTGTCTTCACTAAGGGTAGGATTGAGTCTGTCCACACCATCATAAAGCCTGGATCGGTGGAGTGTTGCAGTGATGTTTGTCCTTCTGTACGTTTGTCCCATCTCCACATATGATCCAGTAGCTCAACTAGAGTGGCCATCAGGTTCTTGATCAACACTCTAACCAAGGCCCTTCTCCATCAACTGCTCAGTTTGGCCAGGAGGCCGTCAGCTCTAGGAAGAGTCCTGGTTGTTCCAAACTTCTTCCATTGAGGATAACAGAGCCTACATGCTCCTGTGAACCTTCAATGCAGCAGATTTTTTTTCTGAACTCTTGACACAATCCTGTCTCTGAGCTCTACAGGCAGTTATTTTGACCTCGGGGCTTGGTTTTTGCTCCAATATGCATTTTCAGCTGTTAGAATTTGTGTGTGCCTTTTGAGGTGTGTGCCTTTCCAAATCATACCATTTGAATTGAATTTGCCACAGGTTAACTCCACTCTAAGTGTAGTAACATCTACAAGCTATATGTAAATGTAAGTGTCCCAGAAGGCACATATATATATATATATATATATATATATGTATATACACCTTAGCATCACTCACTTTTCTTCAGAAACTGCAAAAAATCGTATTTTTCCTGCATAATAATCAAAACACCTATATTGTTGCATATTGCTGCATACAGCAGCTACTGCAAAGCCAAAGGCTCACCTGACAATGTGACACTCTGAACAGACTGTTACAGACACAATCTGCCGTTCTACCTGATTCTCCTTAATGACCTCCAGCAGTGCTGAATCAGAGCTTTCTACCTCTCAGTTTCTCTCCCTCTCCTTTCCCCATCTCTGTTGACCTATTGAATTTTCCCCAACAGCTTCATGGACTGCTGGGCTTCATTCTGTTTGACCTCTGGTGTTCAGTGACTGACCCTGTGCTGTGCAGGCACTCACCCCTGAGATACAAAGCCTGGGCTGAATTTCCCTTCATCCGTCCAATGGAGACCTAACCAGGCCAAACAAAAGCCACCTCGCTGAACTGAACTCTGGCACTCGCAACAGAGAATACAGAACATGGCTGGCTTTTCAAGCACTTTAAAAGAGCTTGTCTACACCAAGTCCCCTAATTGACACTGGGGTGAAAAGAACTGCCTAATTGCATGATTTAGACTCACAATATGCCCTAACAGATGACACTAATCACAGCGGGAATTATTAAGCCATGTTTCTTGCTTAGACAGCAAATGAGATGCTATAAAAGGTCACACATATTGGTCTTATGATGTAAGTGCAGATTGTTATTAAAATGGCTCATACGTAGCAGGGGCCGTGTGTGTGAGTGTATACTTGCTGAAATGCACTCAGCAGAGCTCAGCATTGCAGAGTCAATATTAAACTATGTTTAATGCACCTGCAATGTCCCAAAAGACAACAATGACACACAGCTACCAAAGATTAATGACATTTAAGTAATATATGATTATAAGTTTATAGACAGTCCCTGAAAGTATTTTTTCTCTTATATTTTATTTTTAGCTTTATATATATATATATA